>NC_137021.1:45744876-45752376 GCF_032717465.1 Coenobita brevimanus
TTCTTTTTCTTCTTTCTCTTCTTCTTCCTCTTCTTTTCTTCTTCTTCCTTTTCTTTTTCTTCTTCTTCCTCTTCTTTTTCTTCTTTCTCTTCTTCTTCCTCTACTTTTTCTTCTTCCTCTTTTCTTCTTCTTCCCCTTCTTCTTCCTCCTCCTCCTCCTCCTTCTCTTCTTCGTCTTCTTCTCTTTCTTCTTCCTCTTTTGCTTCTCCTCCCTTTTCTTCCTCATCATCATCATCATCATCATCATCTTCATCTTCTTCTATTCTTATTCCTCCTCCTCCTTCTCCTCCTCCTCCTCCTCCTCCTCCTCCTCCTCTTCTTCTTCCTCTTCTTCCTCTTGAATGCTGAGTTGTAAGGATCCATTAACACTAGATGATGATGCTAGTCACGAAGAAGTGCTGTGGGAAGGATAGAGAAGATTAGCATTTTCCTGTGAGTTACGTGAAATAAACTGCAAAAAGACGACATTCTGGGCCAAGTGAAGGTGAAAGGACTATACCAAATTAACACAAAATTATGCTAGTCACGAAGAGCGCAGTGAACACTATGGAAAATCTTAGTTTTGTCCTCTCTCTCTCTCTCTCTCTCTCTCTCTCTCTCTCTCTCTCTCTCTCTCTTAGGTGAAAGGACTATTAGCAGACAGTGAAGAAAAGTGGTGGTGATGGGCACAGCGAAGCGCGGTTAATTAAAAACGAATATCAACGACCGCAGAATGTACCCTTTAACGAGGCTGATTTGTGTGATTAGCAATTGTATCTTAGATTTGAATAGGCTGAATCATGTGACATTTAGAGTTTTCTCACTTTCTTTAATTTGCTGTCTTTTTTTCTATGTACTCTCTCTCTCTCTTTCTGTTTTTTATCTTCCTCGCTTTACCTCCCCCCACACTCAACTGATAGAGAGAGAGAGAGAGAGAGAGAGAGAGAGAGAGGATGGAAGTTAATAATCTGACTCACTGTCTCCTGAGAGAGAGAGAGGGGGGGGGGTCGTAGGATATTTAGCTCACTCTCAGTAACTTTCACGCCACACATTCTTATTCTTTCCCCACATTCTAGCGTTTCCGCCTCACTTCTTTGACTCTTGTCCTGAGCGCTCTCTCTCTCTCTCTCTCTCTCTCTCTCAGTAATGCGGGGCTTCACCACAGTGTTGCCAAACGCAGGGGTGCAAAAATCCCCACATATTTTAAAACATTATCCCATCTATCCCTTCCCCAAACTCCTCAGCCCACCAACAGACACTCAAAATAGAACCAAATAGATAAACAGACACAAGCGAGTAGATAGAAAAGGTGATAAAGAGTGAGAAAAGGGAAAATAATATGGAGGAAGTAGGCGGAGCAATATGGCTGCCGCGGCTGTGTTTACATTCGCTCAGCCAATCAGCGTCCGCCTCCCTCTGCCCTTAGCACCCAGCCGCCCTCTGATTGGCTGGCCAGCTGTGAGGCCAGGGAGGAGGGTTGGAGGGATAATGGAGGGACGAGAGAACAATAATAATAATAATAATAGTAATAATAATGTTCATTTGCACAAACAGTGGTTATTCATATAACATTATAAATAATGTACACAGTAATAGTACAAAGCGTACGCGTGAAGATTATACATTGTAGATATAAGTGTTAGGGAGTATAATACAAAAGAATATAACTGTACAATTATCAATACACTAAATGTCATTACATTTCCTATTTTAAATTGTTGTGTTTGTGAATTATTACATCATATTTTTGCCTCATATATTACTAGTTTATTATTGTTTAGTTTATTATTGTTTAATAGTATACAGTAAGGTTATTGAAAGGTGTTTGGTGACTGTTAAGGCTACTTTGAAAGTGTATAAACTGTGTAATTCCTTGACATTTTCTGGCAGGTGGTTGCATATCTTTGGCCGTGTTACTGCTAAGGATCTTGCACCTGAGTCGGTATTAACCTTAGCAACGAACAGATTATTTTTGTGTCTAGTAATACTTTGTGTCATATTGTGTACCGATGGAAAAGACAGGAGACAGTCAGGGTAGAGATTAGCTGGATATTGGAAGACTGTGACAGCGATGGAAAAGACAGGAGACAGTGACAGCGATGGAAAAGACAGGAGACAGTGACAGCGATGGAAAAGACAGGAGACAGTCAGGGTAGAGATTAGCTGGATATTGGAAGACCGTGACAGCGATGGAAAAGACAGGAGACAGTGACAGCGATGGAAAAGACAGGAGACAGTCAGGGTAGAGATTAGCTGGATATTGGAAGACTGTGACAGCGATGGAAAAGACAGGAGACAGTCAGGGTAGAGATTAGCTGGATATTGGAAGACTGTGACAGCGATGGAAAAGACAGGAGACAGTCAGGGTAGAGATTAGCTGGATATTGGAAGACTGTGACAGCGATGGAAAAGACAGGAGACAGTGACAGCGATGGAAAAGACAGGAGACAGTCAGGGTAGAGATTAGCTGGATATTGGAAGACTGTGACGGCTGAGTAAAACTTTATCATGTTTGGAGTGTTTACCCATTTCAGTTCTGTTAACATTGCAGTGACATGGTACAGTACATGGTACAGTACATTACAGTTCTGTTAACATTGCAGTATGTTTACCCATTTCAGTTCTGTTAACATTGCAGTGACATGGTACAGTACATGGTACAGTACATTACAGTTCTGTTAACATTGCAGTGACATGGTACAGTACATGGTACAGTACATTTCAGTTAACACTGCAGTGACATGGTACAGTACATGGTCACACTTCCTGGCTTTTCCATCGACAACTTTAGCAGCAAAATTGTGTAGTTTCTGTACACGTGAAAGTTGGTATTTCTTGCAGTGCCACATATTACATTGACGTAGTTTAGGATACTCAGGGCCAGTGCCTGCAGTGCCACATGCCGTAGGATACTCAGGGCCAGTGCCTGCACTATGATGTGTCGAGGGTCTTTGTCAAAGCCATCTGTTATCCTATTAATATATATTAATATGACCAGTACTTTTTTAATTGTTAATTTACATGCTTATCAAGGGTCATGTAGCAATCCATATATATACCTAAGTTTTGTGCATCAGTGCTGGGTTGAACTGCTGTCTCCAAATCCAACAGTAGTGTTAGGTGGTATTAGTGAGATCATTGGCCTGCACCTAAAAAGATACATTGTGTTTTAGTGGTATTCAGAAGATCGTTTTTAAGAAAATATTCCCTGGCTGTATTCAAGGTTTGCTCTGCTTTGTGCAATATATCCTGGAGAGAATCTAGTTTGCCGCTGTGAAGAAACTGAGTGTCATCAGCATATTGCACTAACACACAGTCGTTAAGATTTTCTGAGAGCTCGTTCACATATATATTGAATAGTATAGGGCCAAGAATTGAGCCTTGGGGTACCCCATAGGTGACATATGATTTGGAGGATTTGGTGTTTTGGATTGTGTTCCGTTATTAAGGCAGCTGTCAAACCAGTTATCAACATTGACTTGACTGAGTTTATTGAGGAGAATGGAATGGCTGACACTATCGAAAGCTTTTGATAGATGACGGAGGGTTACAAGTGATATGTGTTTATTATCCATGTTATGGTGGATATTATCAGTGATAACTGTCAGTGCTGTAATTGATGCATGTTATGGTGATATTATCAGTGATAACTGTGAGTGCTGTAATTGATGCATGTTATGGTGATATTATCAGTGATAACTGTGAGTGCTGTAATTGATGCATGTTATGGTGATATTATCAGTGATAACTGTGAGTGCTGTAATTGATGCATGTTATGGTGGATATTATCAGTGATAACTGTGAGTGCTGTAATTGATGCATGTTATGGTGATATTATCAGTGATAACTGTGAGTGCTGTAATTGATGCATGTTATGGTGGATATTATCAGTGATAACTGTCAGTGCTGTAATTGATGCATGTTATGGTGATATTATCAGTGATAACTGTGAGTGCTGTAATTGATGCATGTTATGGTGGATATTATCAGTGATAACTGTCAGTGCTGTAATTGATGCATGTTATGGTGATATTATCAGTGATAACTGTGAGTGCTGTATTTGTGGATAGCTTAGCACGGAAACTATGCTGGGTTTGTGAGAGAAGTTTGTTTGATTCAAGAAATGTTATTAGTTGAGACGATTTTTTCGATAATTTTAGGGAAAAAAATCAGGTAGCAGTGAAATTGGTGGGTAATTGCTGACGACCTGAGTGTGCCCATTTTTATATAAAGGCGTGACTACAGCATTCTTGCAAGCAGTAGGGTATAGGCCTACTCCCGTAACAACTGAAGAATTTATTACATGGGTTAAATACAATGCGAGTATGAAGAGGGAAGCCTTAATAAAACGAAGTGAAATATTGTTAGAGCCATAAGATTTAGTATTTTGTCAATGTTTGTTAGTATTACAGTGAAGGAGCGTTGTGGTGTGGATGTGGATGTGATAGGAAGCGTTGGGAGAAACACAAGGAGGTGGTTTGGCCATGAGGAGAGGATGGAGAGTGAGAGACTGACGAGGAGAGTATGTGAGTGAGGTGGAAAGGGGGGATAGGGAGGGGGAGGCAAAGGGTGAGATGGAGGGATGGAGTGGAGAGGTATATGAGAGGGGTGTGTGCTGGGAGCAGGGCAATGAAATGGCGGGGGACAGGGTGACATGGAGACGATGTGTTTGTGGCCACCCCTTACGGGATTAAGGCGTCTGGCAATAGATAGATAGATAGATAGATAGAAATAGTGACTGAGCCATAAGATTTAGTATTATTTTAATGTGTAATTGTTAATATTACAGTGTTAACATCAACAGTGTCTGGTGGGAACTGTGTTATGCTGTGTGTGCCATTACCAGTCACAGGTCTGGCAGACGCAGGATTTATGGTGTTACTTGTTTACAAGGACACCTGGGTATTTTCAGAAGTTTTTTTTACCTACGTTTACGAAAAACTTAATAAATTCTTCAGCTTTACTTTGTGGATCATCAAAAAAACTATTGTTGGAATTTCTGTTGTTGGGTATTATTTCTTTGAGTATTTTCCATGTTGCAGAAGTTTACTACCTTTTGCATTTGAGAGTTCTGTGTGATAATATTGGTTTTTAGCTGGATTAACGAGTAATTTGGCTCTTTTCTTTAAATCCCTGTAACTTTCCTGTAATGACATGTTGAGCCTGTTTAGTGTTGACTGCGTGTGTGATGCCGTGTTTGTATTATTTACCGAATGTCATGGGTAATGCAAGGGGCAGGACATGTCATGGGTAATGCAAGGGGCAGGACATGTCATGGGTAATGCAAGGGGCAGGACATGTCATGGGTAATACAAGGGGCAGGACATGTCATGGGTAATGCAAGGGGCAGGACATGTCATGGGTAATACAAGGGGCAGGACATGTCATGGGTAATGCAAGGGGCAGGACATGTCATGGGTAATACAAGGGGCAGGACATGTCATGGGTAATACAAGGGGCAGGACATGTCATGGGTAATACAAGGGGCAGGACATGTCATGGGTAATACAAGGGGCAGGACATGTCATGGGTAATGCAAGGGGCAGGACATGTCATGGGTAATGCAAGGGGCAGGACATGTCATGGGTAATGCAAGGGGCAGGACATGTCATGGGTAATGCAAGGGGCAGGACATGTCATGGGTAATGCAAGGGGCAGGACATGTCATGGGTAATACAAGGGGCAGGACATGTCATGGGTAATGCAAGGGGCAGGACATGTCATGGGTAATACAAGGGGCAGGACATGTCATGGGTAATGCAAGGGGCAGGACATGTCATGGGTAATGCAAGGGGCAGGACATGTCATGGGTAATGCAAGGGGCAGGACATGTCATGGGTAATGCAAGGGGCAGGACATGTCATGGGTAATGCAAGGGGCAGGACATGTCATGGGTAATGCAAGGGGCAGGACATGTCATGGGTAATGTAAGGGGCAGGACATGTCGTGGGTAATGCAAGGGGCAGGACATGTCATGGGTAATGCAAGGGGCAGCAGGACGTGGTATTTCTCTAGTTACAAGGGCGGCACATTTGTCCACACTTCTGGTCAGCACTGAGTGTAACATACCAACCTGTTCATGTACACACAACAAAAAAACTATCGTTACACCTTCTGCGCGATATAAAATGACACACGAATGAAGGTTTTTGATAACAGCCTCCTCCATTGGTATCCCTGCGTGTGTTTGTTGCATATTTATTATAAGCTATATCCATTGCTTCTCCCATGCATATTTCTACCTCGTCCTATTTGGCAACTCACCCACTGTCAGGCTTACCAACCCTAGCGAGACAGCCAGGTTGTTCAGTATGAAACACATCGGACCCCCCTGTAACGATTGTTTTTTTGCTGTGTGTACATTGGCAGTAGCCAGAATAGTATTTGTGTTTCATTTAGTAGGTGGCAACACAGTACATCATTGCTATAGGTTTGCAGGCCATGGAAGTTTTGGCCATGTGGAGAGGACATGTGAGAGACTGACGAGGAGGGTGTGAGTGAGTGAGGTGGAGGGGGGGAGAGGGAGGGGGTGGCCAAGGATGAGATGGAGGGATGGAGTGGAGAAGTATATGAGGGAGGAGGGTGTGAGCTGGGAGCAGGGCAGTGAAATGGCGGGGGACAGGGCGACATGGAGGCGATTTGTTTGTGGCCACCCCTTACGGGATTAAGGCGTCTGGCAATAGATAGGCAGACTATTAGTTATAATTATATCAAGAAGAGTAGCAGAGGTAGGAGTGATTCGTGTAGGCTTATTATCTAATTGTATCAGTTTATTTTTCGAGAGAGAGAGAGAGAGAGAGAGAGAATGAGAAAGATGCAGAAGTGGGAAGAAAGAGAGGAAGATAAAAATGTATATGCGTAGGGAGAAAGACGAGAGGAGAGAAAAACAGTGGAAAGGGGGAAAGAGGGGAAGAACAGCAGAGAATATGGAGGAAAGGAGAGAGAGAGAGAGAGAGAGAGAGAGAGAGAGAGAAGCATATGCGTAAGGAGAAGGACGAGAGGAGGAAAGATAAATAGAGTGGGAAGGGGGAAGGAAGCAAGGAAAATGAAGTGAAGTAACTGGAGAGAGAGAGAGAGAGAGAGGGATGAATGTATGGATCAAGGTAGACATAGGGGCGCCGCGGAGCTAAAAGACTTCCATACACTCTCTCCCTTTGTCGTGGGGTAACTGAAGGTCCATGGGGCTCCGTGGGCGTGGATGTGGCATTGTGGCTTGAATGTGATGGCTGTGTTGTGGGTCGAGGGAGACAGCAGGGCGCCATCTTGGGGGCGGAGCGTACAACATAGAAAACTGTAAATAATAGACGGGTAACGTGTGTAACTTGGCCAGCCGTTCTAACATTCTTCTGACTTTCTTTTCTCTTTTTTTCTCTGCTTTTGTTCCTGCGTTGCCCCAGTGTTAAACGCCTTTGTATCTCTTATTGGCGGTGGTGGTGTACAGGGTAGTGGGGGTGCCATAGCCAGAGTGAGAGACTAACTAGGAGAGTATGTGAGTGTGGTGGAGACCGAGGATGAGATTGAG
>NC_137021.1:45754876-45759876 GCF_032717465.1 Coenobita brevimanus
TCTAATATTTCACTCCAGGTGAATTTTTCTCTTTGAAAGTTGGGTTGAAACAGGGATGTGTCATGTCTCCATGGTTGTTCAATCTGTACATGGATGGGGTAATAAAAGAGGTACAAGGTAGGGTAGTGGATGTTGGAGTGGCCCTGGTGAGAGAGGATAGTGTTTGGAAACTCCCTGTACTGTTGTTTGCAGATGATACTGTGTTGTTGAGTGAAGACGAAGGGGAGCTGCAAGGCTTGGTGGATGAGTTTGGGAGAGTGTGTAAGAAATGGAATCTGAAGGTGAATATTGGGAAGAGTAAAGTGATGGTCTTTGAGAGAGGTGAAGTCAGTGAATGTATAGCGAGGTTGGATGGTGAGGAATTGGAAAATGTGAGTACGTTTAAGTACTTGGGTAGTGTGATGAGTAAGGATGGAGGTTTGGAGGGTGAAGTGCTTGAAAGGGTACAGCAGGGAAGAAAGGTTGCTGGTTCTTTGAAAGCAGTGATAAGAAACAGGGAAGTGAGCATGGAAGTGAAAAAGTTACTACATGACAGTATTGTGATACCAACTCTAACGTACGGAAGTGAAGCTTGGACATTGTTGGAAGGACACAAGTCAAGAGTGAGAGCAGTGGAAATGAGTTATTTAAGAGGAGCCTGTGGAGTCACATGGAGAGATAGGCTGACGAATGAGGATATAAAGGAACGTTGTGGTGTTGATGTGGATGTGATAGGGAGCGTTATGAGGAACACACTGAGGTGGTTTGGACATGTGGAGAGGATGGAGGGTGAAAGATTGACGAAGAGAATGTATGTGAGTGAGGTGGAGGGAGGAAGAGGGAGGGGGAGGCCGAGGATGAGATGGAGGGATGGGGTGGAGAGGTATATGAGAGAGGGGTGTGTGAGTTGGGAGCAGGGTAGTGAAATGGCGGGGGACAGGGCGACTTGGAGGCGATTTGTTTGTGGCCACCCCAAACGGGATTGAGGCGTCTGGCAATAGATAGATAGATAGTTATTGCTGGATGAAAAAATATTTTGGAAATTGGCTGTTTGGGTTTGGTAATGTGTAATGAATTGTAAATGAGTTTTTATTCCTGTAGAACAGTAATAATTGGATGAGAATGAATGAATGAACAGTAGTGAGAAGCTACACAGTCTGTTGCATAACACAAGCACAGTGGCTGCCCTGGATGCTGGTACCTTCAGCTGGATGTGGGTCTTCCAGTCTGCCTACACATTTTTCGTTAAAGTGTGTGTATGTGTGTGTGTTCTTACCTGATTGTATCTTTGCAGGAATGAGTCAGGCTCGTACTGTCCTGTGTATTAAACCATTTTTATTATACATGTCCATAAATTTGTGAATAGACAATATTTCATTTGGTAGTGCATTCCTCTGATCAATTGCCCTATTTGGGAAACAATTTCCTAGCATCTTTATTGCCTCTCTTTTTATGTAGCTTTTTGCAGAGTCCTCTTACTGATGCTTCCTCATCGGTTATATATTCAATTATGTCCATTTTCTCTTTCCCTGGGATACATTTATACAGCATAACCATATCTCCCCCTTTCCTGCTCTCCTGTAGTGTTGGTAGATTCAGTTTTTCAAGTCTTTCTTCGTAGCTTAGATCCTTTAAACTCGGAACCTATCTTGTAGCTGCCCTTTGTACTTTTTTAGTCCTGTCTTTGTGTTTTTTGAGATGAGGATTCCAGACTACTGTGCATACTCCAGGGGTGGTCTAGTGAATGATGTTATTATCTTTCTCAGCATGTCATCATTTATATATGTGAATGCTATTCTTATATTAGCAAGCAGTGTATACATGTTACGTACCTTCTCACTGATGTGGTCAACAGGAGATAGTCTGTTACTGATAATCACTCCTAGGTCCTTCTCCGTTTCTGATGTGTGTAGGGTTGATCTTCGTAACTTATAATCCCAATCTAATCTTTTCTCACTTACACCGAACTTAATTACATGACACTTGTCCACAATAAATTCCATTTGCCATTTATTGCTCCATTTTGTGTATGTGGGGGGGGGGAGAAGCAACCAGAGGTCATTGACTATCCATGTAATAGGAATAGCCCTGTTCCATTGGCTGAAGACTATGTAGTACTGTATTAACTCAGAATTTTCCACCCACAGAAGTAGTAGTTCAGGCCCCTGGATCTGCAGCCCAAGAAGACCCGTGCCATCTGATGCAGCCTGACAGCGGCAGATGAAGCGACTCACACCTAAGATATCAAGAGGTGAATTTCCCACCACGCAGGTATGCGGTCAAGGCATAAATAAATGTCAGAATGTTTATTTTTTAACCCCCACTGAACTGTTTTTAATTCCCCCTGAAGAGTTAGATGACTACAAGTGTGTGAGAATGTTAGATGTCTGAGCAATTGTGTGAGAATGTTAGATGTCTGAGCAATTGTGTGAGAATGTTAGATGTCTGAGCAATTGTGTGAGAATGTTAGATGTCTGAGCAATTGTGTGAGAATGTTAGATGTCTGAGCAATTGTGTGAGAATGTTAGATGTCTGAGCAATTGTGTGAGAATGTTAGATGTCTGAGCAATTGTGTGAGAATGTTAGATGTCTGAGCAATTGTGTGAGAATGTTAGATGTCTGAGCAATTGTGTGAGAATGTTAGATGTCTGAGCAATTGTGTGAGCATGTTAGATGTCTGAGCAATTGTGTGAGAATGTTAGATGTCTGAGCAATTGTGTAAGAATGTTAGATGTCTGGGCAATTGTGTAAGAATGTTAGATGTCTGAGCAATTGTGTAAGAATGTTAGATGTCTGAGCAATTGTGTGAGAATGTTAGATGTCTGAGCAAGTGTGTGAGAATGTTAGATGTCTGGGCAATTGTGTAAGAATGTTAGATGTCTGAGCAATTGTGTAAGAATGTTAGATGTCTGAGCAATTGTATAAGAATGTTAGATGTCTGAGCAATTGTGTAAGAATGTTAGATGACTGCAGTTGTGTAAGAATGCTAGATGACTGAGCAACTGTGTGAGAATGTTAGATGACTGAGCAACTGTTTGAGAATGTTAGATGTATGTAAGAATGTTAGATGTGGGGACCAACTGCCTAGCCCCGGGCTCCTACGCTCCTCATGGGGCAATGTAGGATTGGATGATGGATGGATGTAAGAATGTTAGATGTCTGAGCAACTGTGTGAGAATGTTAGATGTCTGAGCAACTGTGTGAGAATGTTAGATGTCTGAGCAACTGTTTAAGAATGTTAGGGGACTGCAGTTGTGTAAGAATGATAGGGAATGTTTAATTATCTGCATCTCTTGTCATTTTTCATCCCACAGTGAGAAATAAATAGTCCATGTGAAATGTAAGTTTTAGTCCCAGACAATTCCACAAGTGGCTTTTGCAGACTTAACATATCTATGTGAGTCATTCTCATTGCACCTCAGTGTCCCTTTGTGTGTAAGTAATCTATTTATGTATGTATCTATCTGTCTATCTATTGCCAGACACCCCAATCCCGTAAGGGGTGGCTACAAACAAATCGCCTCCACGTCACCCTGTCCCCCTCCATTTCACTGCCCTGCTCCCAGCTCACACCCTCCTCTTTCAGATACCTCTCCACTCCATCCCTCCATCTCATCCTTGGTCTCCCCCTCCCTCTTCCCCTCTGTGTATCCGATAATAAAAGAAAATGATGCAGGAGAATACTGAGTTGCAAAAAGGGAGAGAAATCACTAATAAAAAGGAGCTACAGTGCCTGCCATGCAGCCTATAATATGGCCTCTTGTAGGTTACGCCATCCACTCGTGATAATTTTCTTTGCTATTTACATCTTGTGCTTGTAGATTAGTTACTTACAGGAACAGCCTAGCATGACTTACAGGAACAGCCTAGCATGGACTAACATACGCTCTTCGTATTTCCAACTTTTTGTAGTTATCCTTTCATGTTTTCTGTTTATGTTTTGTTTTGCCAAGCTTTTTCCGTTAAATTTGCCTGTTTGTTGTTGTCTATCTATCTGTCTATTGCCAGACACCTTAATCCCATAAGAGGTAGCTACAAACAAATTGCCTCCATGTTGCCCTGTCCCCTGCCATTTCATTGCCCTGCTCCCAGCTCACAGTCATTTGCAGTTAATCTTGCATGTTCGTGGTTACGTTCTTTGTTCTTCCAGGTTTTTGCAGCTACACTTTCATGTTCTTTATGTGCTGTGTTTCTGTCAGTGTCATATTCTGTGTTTATGTGCATTTTTCTGCCTCCTTCTTCTAGTACATTCTTTATGTGCTGTGTTCTGCTAGTTTGTGCATTTGTCTGCCAACCTTCTTCATTTATCCTCAGTTATGTTCTTCTGTTGACTCAGTGCTTAGCCAGTTTTTCAAATTATGGCCTGTACTCTAGTCAGTTAAGGCAGCTCCCTAACACCTCTTCCCAAGTACAGTAATACCTCGATATACGATACCCCTGGATGTGATATCCCAGCTTAATGATGGGGATAGAAATACCACCATACCCCTCCTAACAATGGCGAAACTCTGATTTAATTATAGGTTTTTATTATTATTTTTTTTTTTACTGATTTTGATGATATCTTAGACTAAAATTGTGTGTTTAGGTTGATGTACAATGTTTCTAGACTTAGATTAATGTGTTTTAGCCATAGGTGGGTTGAACATTGTCATTTTTGGGTACAGTTTACTAAGCTTAATTTTTCCAGACTTATATTTGACAATTTTCAGATTTTATTTGTTGGTGTTAGTGAGTTATTTACAGGTGTAAGGCTTAAGTTTGCTTCCTTGACAGCTGTTAGGCCATTTAGATTGGCTTTAAACTTGTTTTGGGGCTCATTTGGGTGGGTTTTGGGCTTGATTCGGGGGGACACCCAAGGCTGGGAAACGGTCCACATTGAAATACATGTTAAAAGTACCCCGATATACGATACCCAGCCTAATGATGGGGTTTTACCTAACCAATTAGATCGTTAAACCGGGGTATGCCTGTACTGTCACCATACTCTTCCCAAAAAATGTACATAATCTTATTACCCC
>NC_137021.1:45767376-45769876 GCF_032717465.1 Coenobita brevimanus
AAGGGAGGTAAGAGGGAGGGGGAGGTGGGTGAGGGAGAGCCAGGAGGGACGTATAGAATGAAGACATATCCTGCTTCTGGGCTGGGGGAGGGGGAGGGAGGGAGGGGAGGGGGAGGTAGCAGGTTAGGGAAAGGGGGAGGGGAAGATAGCAGGGGAGGGGAAGGGGAAGGTTGGAGAGAGAGAGAGAGGGGGGGGTAAGGTAAATGTGAGAAAGTGTGAAACAGAAGCGGATGTGATGGTAATTTTGGACCACACACACACACACACACACACACACACACACACACACACACACACATACACACACACATACACACACACACATACACACACACACACACACACACACACATACACACACACACACACACACACACACACACACTTACCTACCTACAGCACGGCTCAAAAAGCCTGCGAAAATTTCTCTCTCTCTCTCTCTCTCTCTCTCTCTCTCTCTCTAATATGATGGTAGTCACGAAGAAGTGCCGTGGAAAGTTGTACAGCTTTAGTAATTCTCTCTCTCTCTCTCTCTCTCTCTCTCTCTCTCTCTCCTTACCTTGCACTAGTTCCCTGGTCACATCGCTCCCCTCGCTGTCTCTCTCCAATAGCACTTCACTAAAACACTTCCTTCGTCTTCCAATATTCCTCTTCTCTTCACAGGCGGAAAAACACAGAAAAAAACACGGCCAAACACCCAGCCGCTGCCACTACAAGTGCCACAGATCTGGGTTGACTGATAATATTCCTTTTCGTCTCCACACACGCGCTAAAACACAGAAAAACACACGAGAAAAACTCTTGTAATATTTCTGTTCCCTTTACAAGCACAAAAAAACACGGAAAAACACACAGACACTCCCCCTGCAAGTCACACAGATCTGGGTTCGACTGTTACATACTCCTTTTCGTCTCTACACGCCCGCAAAATAATAATAATAATAATAATAATAATAATAATAAACACGAGCGTTCACCAACCACCCTCCCTCCACAAGATAGCAACTCATACTGCCCCAAACAGCAGCTCATAGCCAGCGTCTCTCTCCCGGTGAGTTTCCAATCAGTATTTTCAAATTTTTAAATAAAGCATAAGAAAAACAATAGCGGGGCCTTTCCTGTTTCTCAATATACAAAATTTTATCATCTTTTCTTTCTATATAAATTTTGTCTTGAAAAAAATGGGGTTAGTTTTGGAAAATGGGTTTAAAATTAATTGATGGTAACTGAGTACATATTTCACGGCGTCGTAATACTACCCCCCTCATAGCAATCCCGCCAAATCTCGTACTTAATTAGGCCTAAATACACCTCCTAATTACACCTATAGTGCTAATTGGGGCTTAATTATATCTTCTGATTAATTAGTTCATTTGAGGATAATGAAAGAAAGATACAGGATTTGAATTTAATATATTAGAGAGTTTGAATTATTTATACGCAACCTCGACCAGGCATCCAGATTTCACGAGTCTTTCCCCACCCCCCAACAAGCCTCCTAATTCCCTCCACCCCTCCCTCTCCTTCTCTCCACTTCTCTCCACCCCTCCCTCTCCTTCTCTCCACCTCCCTACCTTCCCTCCTCCCCCTTCCCTCTCTTCCTCCTCCTCCCAATTTCTACACAGTAACCGATCTTATGATACGGACGATTTAAATGTTCCAATATTTAAACAGAAAACCGTTTACAATAATTTAACACCCAACGGAAGAATGGTTTGAATTTTGATTTGCTTTCGTCGACATATTTCTCTCTCTCTCTCTCTCTCTCTCTCTCTCTCTCTCTCTCTCTCTCTCTCTCCTTTGTCTTTCAGTTTTAGCATACAAAATAGATTCTCTCTCTCTCTCTCTCTCTCTCTCTCTCTCTCTCTCCACACAGCCTTGTCCACCAACTCAAGTCCCTAACGCCTTTTCCTAAGCGATTTATTTTGCTTTTTACACTTTTACTGCCCTATTCATTGTTATACAAATCCCTAACACCTCATCCTAAGCGATTTATTTTGCTTATTACCCTTTACTGCCTTTTCATTGCTATATAAATCCCTAACGCCTCGTCCTAAGCGATTTATTTTCCTTGTTTCACTTTGTAGCCCTATTCATTGTTATAAAAATCCCTAACACCTTTTCCTAAGCGATTTATTTTTCTTTGTACACTCTACTGCCCTATTCATTGTTATATAAATCCCTAACACCTCTTCCTAAGCGATTTATTTTGCTTTTTACACGTAACTGTCCTATTCATTGTTATATAAAGCCTAACACCTTTTCCTAAGCGATTTATTTTGCTTATTACACCTTACTGCACTATTCAATATATATATATAAATCCCTAACACCTCTTCCTAAGTGATTTATTTTTCTTCCTTTTCCTTAACACTGAATTATAACCTCTTTATTTTCGTCCTCTTTCCTTCCCATACCTTCTCTCTCTCTCTCTCTCTCTCTCTCTCTCTCTCTCTCTCTCTCTCTCTCTCTCTCTCTCTCTCACATTTCCTTCCCTGCT
>NC_137021.1:45779876-45824876 GCF_032717465.1 Coenobita brevimanus
AACGTTTTATGTAGTGAGTGGGGCCTGGCCAGTGTTGTGATGGGAAACAGCTGTGGCGTCGACGAACCCTCACACGGTTTAACGCTCTCTGAATAGAGTGTAGAGAACAGATGTCTCAGAACATTTGCTGTTATACTGCTGAGAAAGGATTGTGGTAATCATTACGTAAATTCTTGCTGCTAAACTGATTGTGTTTTATATAATGCGTCATATCCTCCCTCAAGGCTGATCTGGGGGTCTCGATCATGACAGTGAATGAAACAGTGAATGAAACGTGAGACAGTGACAAACAACATGGCGGATAAGGAAATAATAATAAACAGCCTGCTGTGCTTCATCAACTCGGCAGTAAAAGATTATGACATTGCTGCACTCTCAGATGTAGTGAGGACATTCTATTCACATGAAGAAATTAAGAAATCAAAGGAAATACTCTGTGGTCTACTTACCAAAGATCTCGTGTGGCGCAGAGATCCTGATAAGAAGGGAAAGGATTTGAGAGACTTGTTTGATTTCCATAATGAACTGAATGAAGCAAAAATGAGGGTGAAGTTCGTGACAGATTCATATAAAACAATGCCTCCTGTGGGACTCCAGGTTCTGGCTCCTGTGCTGACAAACTTATCTGAAGAAATAGCTAAGATAAATGATTTGCTTCCAAAAATCTTAGATATCAAATCTGAAGTGCTAAACACAGCTGATACTGTTCGTGATATAAAGATTGATTTGTGCGACATAAAAACTAAATTCGCGAGCGCAATCACAGGCATGGAGGAAGCTGCTAGGGACATAACCATTAATGATGTTAAGGATATGGAGGATATGAGAATGAACATGCCGACACCAGGACGCAGTGTTCATGTGATAAGAGATGATGCACGTGATACGCGCAGCTATGCAGAGGCAGCATCGACGGAGAATGTGGGTGCAGCGTGGAGTGGCGGGGATGGAAGGAACTCCGCGACGGGATGCCGCACCCCAATACCCGAGCAAGGCGATGTTGGTCACCGTCAGGGTAAAACGACCGCTGTGCATTCAGGATCGGTGCTGGGACCAAATGGGGCAGACAGATCGGCCAGACGAGGTGAGGCAGTGTGGGACAGTGTTGGTGCACCTACAACGACGGTATCCGTGGCCAGTGTGAGGACAACTACCCCATCAACTAAGGTGAACGATCCTAGTACAGGTGCCATTACAAAGAACCTTCGAGCAAATACAAGAGTGGATGAGCGACATCATTCCATGGAGAACAGTGAATGGACAGTGGTGAAATCTCGCAGTGAAAGGAAGCGAGAATATAACACTCAGAAAAGAAATTATTTCCGTGGAATAACGGGCTCAAGGAAGACAGAGAATATTACACTGAAAGCAGCAGCAAGATTTGCTGACTTGTTTTTGGGACGAGTGGATCAGGAGGTAACTAGTGATAATATAAACGAATATATTTCTAATACCTTTGGTGTAAATATAGTGGATATAACAAAATTAAGAATATTATCGGATAAGTTCAGTGCTTTTAAAATAACTGTCAGATTACAAGACAGAGAAAAACTCTTTCAGGCAGACTTATGGCCGGAAGATATTGTTATAGACAAATTTTATAACAGAGCAAAAAAGTCTATTAATAGACCTTCTATAGCATAGTTTTTTTTTCTTTCTTTCTTTTTCTCTGACTTTTCCTTGGGTGTTTACAGTTTTATTAGTTTACTTTTGCGTTTTCAAGGATTAACAATGCATACATACACACTGAAAATATGTACATTTAACTGCTGCTCACTTACAAAGAATATTGATTTGGTAAGAGAAATAACTAAGAAAGAGATTGATGTAATATTCTTGCAGGAAACTTTCCTAATGAACGATAAATTATGGAAATTAGATTTTGTAAGTGAGAACTATGAGAGTGTGGGTGTGGCCGCTTATTTGTCTGATAGAGCGAAAACGGCTATGGCGGGACGTCCTGAGGGGGGTCTTGCAGTTTTATACAGGAAAGACTGTAGATTTTTCATAAATCAGATCTCTCTACATGAGAACTTTATTATTTTAGATATTAATGTTAATGAAATGAGACTTCTACTAGTGAATGTCTATCTCAATAGTGATGTATGGGAGAGCCACACATTGGAGCAATACCTAGCGACGCTTGCTGCTCTCGAAGGAATTATAAATGATATGAAATATGACAATATATATTTTATTGGAGACTTTAATGCGGATCCTCACTCAGGACGGGCTTGGCGTAATCTCACAACGTTTATGCAGGAAAATCTATTAAGATGCTTTGATGTCGAGAAATTAGAGAGGAGTACTTGCTCATTTATAAGCTACGGGAACACTTATAGTAGATGGTTGGATCATGTGGTAGGGAGGGATCATTATGCAATGACTGTCTCCGAATTTCAGATATTATATGGTATGATGGGATCGGATCACTTGCCGATGGCATTTACTCTCTCAATAAATGTTAACAAACCTTGTAAATTAGCAACTATTACATCCAATGAAGACGAAGCTCTGAATACAATAAACTGGAATAAATTAAGGCCTGATGAAATAAATGAAATACGTAGACGAGTTGACGATGACTTGAGTAAGCTTCGTGATCTCCCAGCTCATCTGTGTGTGACGGTGGGCTGTAGAGATGTCTCTCACCTTAATAGTATTGATCTTTTATATAATAGTATTGGTTCTGCTCTTGTAAAAGCATCACTGGAGTACACAAGAACGACTGTACAGACAAATAAGTATAAGGTTATTCCCGGATGGAACAGGCGCGTTAAGTGCCTGCATTCGGTGGCCAGAGAGAAATATCTGCGGTGGTTAGCAACAGGTAAGAAAGCAGGGACTGTTGAACATAATGAAATGATAGCTTCTAGGAAGGATTTCAAAAAGGCTTTGAATGACTGTAAGAGGGACGAGCAGAGTGAAGTATGCGAGAGCATTATGGAAAAGTTTAGAAATAAAGATAAAAGACAATTTTGGTGTGAAGTGAAAAGAAAACAAGGGAAAATGAAAGCCACGAATATCATTGACGGTAAACAATGTAACAATGATATTGTAAAAATATTTCATAGGAAATTTTTAGCAGCACAACATGATGATACTGAAGCAAAATTTGATTTCATGAATAACTTTAAACAGAAATGGGAAAATGGACGAAAAATGTTTATTCGAGTGTCGGCAGTGTCGCTGAGGAGGATCATAGCACGTCTGAACCCCGGGGTGGGCCATGACGGGGTCCACTCCTTGTTTTTACGGAATGTCTCAGATGAATTTTTAATTTATTTGTCTCGGTTTTTTAATGCTTGTTTTACTCATTGTTACTTACCACAGCCACTTTTAAAAGGTATAGTAACTCCAATAGTTAAGAATAGTAAGGGTAATTCAACAGACTCTAATAATTATAGACCTGTAATGCAGTCATCTTGTATATTAAAAATATTTGAGATGATAATACTGGATGTTTTAAAAGAAAAAGTTTTTCCATGTTCAAGACAGTTTGGCTTCCAGCGAGGTATGTCTACGACAGACGCTTGTTTCTTGCTTAAAGAGATAATGAATAAGTATAGTAGCAAGAGTGATAATGGCATTATAACTTTTATTGACCTCTCTAAGGCATTTGATTTAGTTAACCATTTCGTTTTGGGGAAGAAAATGTTAAGGCTGAACATTGCAATAGATGTTGTGTACATACTTATGCACTATTTAAGGAACCAGATAGCTAGTATTAAATGGAAGGGGGCGCATGGTGTACCTTGTTACGTGGAACACGGGGTTAGACAGGGTGGTGTTCTATCTCCCTTTTTATTTAAACTGTATATAGACAATGTTTTATCTGAAATTACAAGCATGAGCCAAGGGTGCATGATTGGTATGAGCAGAATCAATATTCTAGCTTATGCCGATGATATTGTGCTCTGTGCGAATTCCATTGCAACCATGAATAATTTGTATACCAAATTTTCATCAATGATAAGTGATATAAAACTTAAAATTAACAAAGATAAAACAAAATGCATGCTCTTAGGCTCAAAGATCAAGCAAAATTATATAACTCATTTAACTTTAAACAGCGATGAATTAGAGATTGTATATGAATATGACTATCTGGGACACATAATTAGGCATGACCTTAAAGATGACAAAGATGTAATGAAAAGGCTTAATAAGTTTTATTCAAGTTTTAATTGCATTTTTAGAAATTTTAGTGGTATAGATATTAATACGTTCTTATTCCTTTTTAACTCGTACTGTAAGCCAGACTATGGTCTGCCTCTTTTAAACCATAAGGATACACGAAGATCATGTACATTTCAAGCATTTGAGGGGGCTTACAGTAAAGCTTTAAAACGAATGACTGGAATGCCAGCCTATGCCAGCAACCATGATGTGGCTGCCTCCTGTAACCAGCTGTTACTGAGGCACCATGTGGCCCTCACACAGTGCCGCTATTACAAAAGGTTGATGCAATCTAATAGTGCTATCATTAACTTGAACCTACCATACTTAAAAATGGGTTTCTTTTGTAAATATGTTATTAATCATTTCAAGTTACACTACAGAGTGGACATTACCTGTCATGCCATGGATATAATTCGATCACGAATATCTTGGCTGCAGAACCATGAGCACAGACCAAACCATGTAGTAATCTTAAGGTGAGCCAGTGCTAGTTCTTTTATATTTTTTATTGATGTTAGCTTTGTAGATTTTATTTTGACCTCTTTACTTTTTCTTGGTTCCCAGCTTTTATATTTTATTTGGACCATTTTATTATAATTGTATTTTTTGACCTTTTTATTTTTTAAAGCTGCTACCTTTGATATTTTATTGTGATCATTTTACTTTTAATTCATGCTAGATAATGTATTTTATTTGGACCTTTTTATTTTTAATTGATGCTATCTTTCATATTTTATTTGCACCTTCTATATTGGTTATTGATGCCAGTTTTATATTTCACTTTGCACTTCTTTGTAATTGCACTGATGGTAGTTTTTATTTTTTACTTTTTTTTTTTATTTTATTGATGCTTTTTTTTCTAATATGTTAATAATGTGTATGTGCACCGTGATGCCCTCAGGTCTTTTAATATGATTTTTTTTATAGATATATAATTGTACAGTACACCACTTATTATGTGATGTCTATATGTACAGATTTTTTGTATATATATATATATATATATATATATATATATATATATATATATATATATATATATGTACCTCTGCTGCTGTTGATGCCATACTGATGCTGCTGCTGCTACTGATTACCATTATGTATCAATAGATATGAAATAAAGCTGATTGATTGATTGATTGATTGAACTACTACTATTACTACTACTACTACTACTACTACTACTACTACTACTACTACTACTACTACTACTACTACTACTACTACTACTACTACTACTACTGCTACTACTACTACTACTACTACTACTACTACTACTACTATTACTACTACTACTACTACCACTACTATTACTACTACTACTACTACTATTACTACTACTACTACTACTACTACTATCATCATCACAGCCTTCCTTCCCCCATCACCATCACCTTCTCTCTCTCTCTCTCTCTCTCTCATTTGTCCGCGCTCCCAATATCTAGAGAGAGAGAGAGAGAGAGAGAGAGAGAGAGAGAGAGAGAGAGGAACTTCATATCACTTGTTTCTCAGTGTTATATAAATACATACATACATACATACATACAACATACATACATACAACATACATACAACATACATACATACATACAACATACATACATATATACATACATACATATATACATACATACATACATACAACATACATACAGACATACATGCATATATACGTTCATACATACATACACACAGACGTATATACATACATACATACATAAGTACATACATACATACAACCATAAGACATACATACATACATACATACATAAAGATACATATATACATACATACATACATACATAAAGATACATACATACATACATATACATACATACATACATACGTAGAGAGATGTTTGTATGGATGGATGGATGGATGAAGTAGGATGGGGGAGAGATAGACAGATAGATAGACAGATAGACAGATAGACACACACACACACACACACACACACACACACACACACACACACACACACACACACACACACACACACACACACAGTTAAATGGCCGAAGCAAAAGAAAAAAAAAACGGCAGCGAATATCTATGGCGTGAAATTGCACCTGACCGCTGTCCTTTCCTCCCTACCACCCCCACTGTACTGTTTGTTTACATCTGACGGTCTATCTGTTCATCTATCTATCTATTGCCAGAAGCCTTAATTCCGTAACGGGTGGCCACAAACAAATCGCCTCCATGTCGCCCTGTCCCCCGCCATTTCACTGCCCTTCTCCCAGCTCACACTCCCTCTCTCATATACCTCTCCACTCCATCCCTCCATCTCATCCTTGGCCTCCCCCTCCCTCTGGCTGCCCCATCTGCCACCACAGTCACTGCCACAGCTACCTTCATTCCTTACTGCCCCTACCAAAACCACCACTACCACTACCTTTGCCTACCACAACTACCACCACCACCACCACCACCACAAGCCTAAACACCCGAGTAATTCAAACGTGTCCCAGCCGCGGGTTCACATCATTAGCCAACAGCAAACATCAGAGAGAGAGAGAGAGAGAGAGAGGTGGATAACGGGGTATGATGATGATGATGATGATATAAATAAAAGGTAGATAGATAGATAGATAGAGAGAGAGAGAGAGAGAGAGAGAGAGAGAGAGAGAGAGAGAGAGAGAGAGAGGTGGATAAGGGGGATGATAATGATGATATAGATAGAAAGGTAGATAGATAGACAGATAGGTACAGTGGAGAGGGAGAGAGAGAGAGAGAGAGAGAGAGAGAGAGAGAGAGAGAGAGAGAGTTACTGGCCAAAGCTATTCCTGGCCGCGTGGTGAAGGAGCGAGGGCCTGACTGTTGTTGTTGTTGTTGTTTATAGATTATCTCCGCCTATAGAGGAGACCGAGCCTTGATTACGGCCCTGTCGGTGTGTGTGGTTGGACAGGAGGTAGTAAGAAGAGGGAAAATAGAAAGATTAGAATTGCAGTATTAAAGGGGTGAGCGTTATTTAGGTGCAGCATCTAAGACACACTGAGGTGGTTTGGCCATGTGGAGAGGATGGAGAGTGAGAGACTGACGAGGAGAGTGTATGTGAGTGAGGTGGAGTGGGAGAGAGGGAGGGGGAGGCCAAAAATGAGATGTAGGGATGGAGTGGAGAGGTATATGAGAGAGGGGTGTGAGTTGGAAGTAGGACAGTGAAATGGGGGGGAACAGGGCGACGTGGAGGCGATTTGTTTGTGGCCACCCCGTATGGGATGAAGGCGTCTGGCAATAGATAGACAGCTGTAAGACGTGACGAGGGGGGAGGGTGGCGGAGGGTTCAGTGGATGGGATGTGTGGGTTGGGGTAGATTCTGCCGCTCTGAGTAGTTCGGTTGCAGGGCATTTTAGTAGATAATGTAGTAGGGGAAAAGGAGAGTTTGCGTTGCAGTGTTTGCAGTTTTGGTTTTGTTCGTCGATTATATTGGGAAGGGGGCGATGTTCTAGCCGTAACCTTGGCAGCAGTGAATGAGTGTAGTTGTTTTCTTGTCTGGGATATGCTTGGTTGAAGGCTGATGCTTTGTTTAATATTTTCTTTTTGATTTGTGAGACACACACACCTGCACATTGCTACACTTCCACACAGCCACACCTCACAAAGTCTCCAAAGTCACTTGCAGTAGAATATGATACAGAAGACCCAGGTTGTGTTACCATTACTAACCAATTAATGCTAGATCACATTTTTTTATTTTATTCTTACTATCTCAAGACGATTTTATTTAATACTAAAGATCTGTGGCAGAGAAGGTTAACTAAGATATTATTCCTTTCGCAGGGGTGACGAGGGGCCAGTAACAGGAGCAGCCAACAGAGAGCTATGTGGCATTTCTTTACTGCAGTGTGTCACCATATCCCGCCCCACACCACCACACATCCCCGCCAGTCCCTCTCTACTCACCAGTCTTCGAAACGACATAAATTCATCTTTTGCAAAACCACGAAGTGTAGATGTCGATACATATAAGCGTGAAATACAGGAATGTTTAAGTTTCTTTCCTAACCTGATTATGTCTTCAGATAAATAACTGTTATCTTGTGTGATTACCCTCTTTTTATATTAACAGCCTTAAACGTTAGCCGTAAATAACAAGTCTACTTAGATAAGCATCCTGTGAAAATGCTCTGAGTACATAATGGGTTAATTAAGGACGCCAGAATTTAAGAACAAACCAAGACAAGCCAGCAAACTCAGGCATGACCAAAAGCACCCCACATGGCCTCCCTAGCACTGGAGTACTGGATATGTTGGTACTCCACTATCTGTGTTAGTCATAGAGGCTCTATACACAGTAGTACCCTTAAGACAAACTACTATATGAAAATCTGGTTGGAAAACTGTGAAAGCTTAGAAGTGTAGAGATACCAAGAGCTGAGATAATGCTCAAAATGTCGTCTCTTGAATTAAAAGAAACCGATCAAGTCAGACACTGCTCACATGTCGTAACTCTACCGGACAGCGCTACCCTGAAGGTTCCATAATATTCGTCAATGAAATCTTGAATGCTGATCTCTCAAACTACTACCACTACTACTACTACTACTACTATTACTACTACTACTATTACTAATACTACTACTGCTACTACTACTACTCCCGTACTAACAGTAAACTCCCAGCCCAAAAGCAGTCAAGATGGAGAGTTCCCAGCCCCTACATCACTTCAAAATCTCTTTACCTAAAATCTCGTGGCCCATGACGTGCAAGATTTTTGCATAACATTATGTACGTAGAGCGAATAACATGCTAGTTTATGGAATACAGGAGTCTGCCACAACTCTCCATTTGGGGAAAAGAATGGTTAAAGGAAAAAATGTAGACAGAGGCGAGTGGGAGAAGGCTGTGGTATTAGACTGTTGGGGGTACTGTTGATATTTTCACTGGCTTTTTCCTTCATATAGAAAATGAAATTAAAACTTTATTAATCCCCAAATAATCATATCATTGTTAACTAACGTGATCTGGTACGAGTAAGGCTGAAAAACAATGGGAAATGACAAAAGCGACGAAAAAAAAAAATCGTTTTTTTCTGCCAGAAGGGGTGATATTACAACCATCCGAGAAAGCCCGATGAAGCTGTGTTTGGCCAGGTTTATATATCTGTCTATCAGTCAGTCTGCCTATTTGCCTGCCTGTCTGCCTTCCTGTCTGTTAGCAAGATTAAAGGAAAAAGTCAGCAGATTATCTTATTTCTCTATTTAGATTTTGAATTTACCATTCTGTACAAACCCTTACGAACTTGGGAACGTTGTCGCTGGAATCCAAGCAGGAAGAGTCAGCGGACAGTGACTAATTGTTCGCAGTTACCCATCCATTTTACTGCTTTCTCTGAATAGGAAGCCCACCCCGACTTAGTCTGTGGTGTCACAAAAGGTGCGCTGGGAAGTCAAGCGAGCAGATCATCTCTGTCATTAAACTCTGAATTAGGCTAGGATAAAGTAATTTGTTTTTTTGTAGCATTCAGTAAGAGGTCAGGGGTACAAGACAAGGATAAAGGTTCAGTCAGCCGTCATGTCCGAGCGAGAGGCTCATCAATCTTTGAAGCATTGTGACGAACGAGTAATAAACAGTAGGTCAGAGGCAGACTCCGTGGAGAGAGTGCATCAGTACATCACGTCTACACGATTATTTTATTTTCTGTTATCATACTTCAGAACCACAGGTGTTTATTGATAAAGTGGACGGGCGTTTGAACCGAGTGTGAGACACGAGTGTTGTTGGCGTCACTTCATAAGCTGGTGGTTAGATTTTGCTGGATTTTCCCTCCATTGTCCTCCTGCCTGTGATCTGTCGCCTTGTTCCCACTGCACCCACCAAAGGTATGCTGTTTGACTTTATTAATTCTGTACCCATTTTACTCTAACGTGGCCTAAAACTTCCATATCTCCATCGTGAATACTGAGTTGTAGCAATAGATTAATACTAGAATATATAAGTCACATAAAAGTGCTATTGAAGAGGAGCCGTAGCGTTTCCCTTTCCTGCCAATGACCCATGTGAAGAAGAGGCAAAAGGACGTAAATCTGAGCCAAATTGAGCTGAAAAAAGAAAATATAGTATACTGCAGGATACTATGATAATCTAGGACGTTGTGGACAGTTGAGAAGTTTATGGTTTGCAATAGAGGGACAGGAAGACAGAGACAGACAGATAGAAGAAGGAGAGACACAAGGCAAGGAGACAGAAAGGGGAGGCGAAGCGAGCGTTATTATTAGTGTAGTTGACTTCATTGCACATTATACTTGTGCCCTAACTTTAAAAGCATGTCTTCTCATGTACAGTCAAGGTTCTTTGACGAGTAGTGAACTAACAGACAGGCAGAAACACACACACACACACACACACACACACACACACACACACACACACACACACACACACACACACAATGCAACCACATCAATCCATACACCCCCCCACCCCACCTACACACAACACATCCACACACACACACACACACACACACACACACACACACACACACACACACACACACACACACACACACACACACACACACACACACACACACACTGCAACCACATCAAACCATACACCCCCCCACCCCACCTACACACAACACATCCACACACACACACACACACACACACACACACACACACACACACACACACACACGTATTCTGTTATGGAGCTTAGTGGCAGGGAAATGTGTGTATGTCTGCGGTGGTGTGGTGGGGTGGGGGGGTTGCCGTGGTAACACAGACTCCCTGCACCAGCCAAACTAAGACCATGAGTATTGCCCACTGAGTCTCGCACTTTATATAAAACATCTTTGTACTCATATTTAATACCAATATTGCCGTTTTATCATCACAATTTGGTAGAACATACTCGGACCTAATTTGTAAAAACGATTAATGAATATTAAAATTTTCTATGGCAAGAAATGACATGTGAAGAAAGTGTTTGGTGGTGGGGTGGAGTGGGTGTCTAGCGGTGCATTGTGGTGAGACACAGATGCACTCACAGGCACATATTTACACACACACACACACACACACTGCAACCACATCAAACCATACACCCCTCACTCCCCACCCCACGCACACACAACACATCCACACACACACATACACAATACTCTCTAATGGAACTTACTGGTGGGGAAATGTGTTTATGTTACTGTGGTGGTGTCGGGAGGTTGCCATGGTAACACACAGACTTCCTTTGCAATTTATTTTTGGATAGGGCTGGTAAAGAGAGCCGTGTGATCATGAGAGTTAATAGAGACAGCATTAACACTCTCAGAGTAGTATGACTCACTCTCAGCTGAATGCTGTCGCCAAGAAGTACCTGGAATAGAATGCCAGAGTTGCCCCTACCATGAAAGGGCCCGGGAACCATCTAGTGGTTGTAAAAGTAGCTGGACAAGTTTCTCGTCTTGGTAGGCGTCGCTACTTGGCTACTTTTGCTAGAGGCCGTATGACAGTGGAAGGACGAGGGTGTGTGTGTGTTGCTGTTGCATCATTCCCCTGAGGTAAGTGTTGGCTGTTTGCTGTTTTTAGCCATTAAGGTGACTACATTAGGACACAAGGATATCGCACTGACAGCCAGGAAGTATCATGACCCAAAGAAATAATACCTGTAACGCTACTAGACGTAATTCTGATGAGACAAGGGGGATGTTAGTGTGAGGGAGATGAGGAGGCCTTGTAGTCCAGTGCTGCCGTTTTGTGGAAAATCGTCTGCTAATGTGGAAAAACAAATGAACGACGAGCATGGATGTGGGCAGGCGGACGTCATTCCACACTAGTGTGAAATTTTTTTCCACACTAATTGTTCACGTTATTTTGTAGGAATACGGGGGATTTTGTCATGACTGGGAGGCATTAACATGTATTGTTATTCAGACCCTTCACAGTTAAACCAACGAATATGTAGCGTTTGTCTATTATACTGTCATTTAAAACAAGGAAGAATACGTCGTTGAACAGTCTACATCTACCCACCCGGCGATATCATAAGAAAAAAAAATATATATTATTTACAAGACACATGCCAACCATTAGCAGTGCACACTTACTTTGTAATATTAAATACCGAAACAATGTTGTAAATCGTGTACAGTTGATATACTAGAAAACTTGGATGTGGATAAACTTCCTTGTCTCTTGGCTGGTTATTAATCAACATTTGCTGACTTATTAACTCTCTTAATCATTTAACGTCCTTACACTTGAATCATAATAGGTCTGACATCATTAATTATACCCTCTCTTCCAGTATTCACAGTATACCAAATTTTGTGGTAGTTATACCAACAATACATCCTCTGTCATCCTGGTTACTAAACGAGACCGTGTGCAATAATGACGTCACAACCAGTGTGCAATTCACGGCAACTCTGCCTTGTACCGCCTCAATGTTGGTGTCTCAGCACCAGTGAAATAGCAGTGTGAGTGTCGTCCTGTTGATTCTCGTGCCGATCAGACTGGTGGACTAGGTTTGCCTGCCCCCTTGTCCCTGTCCACCCAACAGTACAGTTTGGCACCTGAATGTATACTAATAAGTGCGAATCAGATTTCAGAGGGACAGTGTGATGGGAAAAAAAATTATTGTAAATTAGTTTGTCCTGAAGCGCGCGCGCGCACACGCACGCACGCACACACACACACACACACACACACACACACACACACACACACACACACACACACACACACACACACACACACACACACACACACGTAGACACAGACACTTCCGCGTATAGTGGTGTTGTTCCTTCACTTCACCAAGACCAAGATGGTCGTCTTTTTGCAGCTTATTTCCCGTAGTTCAGTGAAAGAATTAAACTTATAGCTCTACATCATTTCCATACCACTTCTTCGTGACTAGCACCATTCTAGTGTTAACCCCTTGTCACAACGCAAAATTTAAGAAAGAGATTGCAATTTTACGCCAAGTTAGAGTGAACAGGGTATAGTAGTGATGCTGCAACACACGTATATTTGTCCTCTTGTTTACAGGTCAGTCCACACGCAGTCCTTAGGTCACGTCTTCCACAGAACAGGTAACGCATGGACAGCCAGCGTAACTAAATGGCAGACCAGAGATGGAGTGAGAGGATGAGGCACACAGGGAACAAGATAGAGATGATACTCGCAGATGCACCGAGCTGGGACGGAACAAGCTAACGACCAAAGGATCGGAGTGGAGACAGGTGAGAGGGGTCCTTATCCTGCAGTGGTGTGTCACAGGCTGATGATGATGGTGATGATAATGATGCTGATGATTATAATACAGGTACTACTGGCGATAGCGGTGAGGATTTAACCTCTGTACGAACTAAAAGAAATGGGATGAGTATGATGATGATGATGATGATGATGATACTGATGATGATGATGATGACTGTGATGTTGAAACTCCTGTACCAATTAACTAAGCTGGGATTATTGTGATGATGATGATTATAATGAAACTATATACTCGATGAAACAGCTGGGATGATGACAGTTATGATGATGATGATGACAATGATGATGATGATGATGATGATTACGATTATGATGATGATGACAATGATGATGATGATGATGATGATTACGATTATGATGATGATGACAATGATGATGATGATGATGATGATGACAATGATGATGACAGTGATGATGATGATGATGTGACTCCCGTACAAATTCTACAATTTGATTAGAAGGTAGTGATGAATATGATGATAAAGGTGATGACTCTGATATAACATCTGTTCTACATCTTTTACAGTGTTGTGATGACAGTAACATGCTGCTGACGATGATGATGATGATTAGGACGACGAGGAAGATGATGATGATGATTACGACAACGAAGATGAAGACGACAACGACGATGATGACGACGACGACGATGATCTTCAAGTCACTGGCTGAGTCACATCCTCCTTTCCTTTTCGTTTAACCTCAAATGTTTAGGTGACTGGGCGTGTGTGTGTGTGTGTGTGTGTGTGTGTGTGTGTGTCCGACTCTGGACATAGGCTTCACAGCCTGCTTTCAAGGTCCAGTAGTCCACCTATATGCCGCACACCTCCACATGTCACCACTTTGGCGCTAACACCCACCGTCCGTATTGAATACATGCTAGGGCTGTCTCATACAGGACTGGTGTATTGGTATTGGCGGGGGTATTTTTACGACATGTCGGCGGGTCTTCTGGTAGATCAGTAAAGCCTGATTTTATGAAATTCAAATCCTTAAACTGTTCCCTGCCCCAGCGGGGATTTGAACTTGGGTCCGGTAGGACTGCAGGCCACTTCTCTACCGATTTAGCCACTGCGCGCGCGTTTGTGTGTGTGTGTGTGTGTGTGTGTGTGCATGCTTGTTTGTGTATGCACGAGTAAATCTTGGTCGATGAATCAATACTTGGTTACATGGCATAATTATTTCAACACATTCACTTTTTAATTTCAAGGGTAAATATTAGGCCAAGAATATAGGACCTTTTACCCATAGAGTTACGAGACACTTACGCAATATTCTGAAAGGCTTATTACATCCCATAGATCACATAACAGGGTTTGATAAGTCACTGATCACCGTCGCTTTATGTATCGTTAGGAAGTGGATGAATATGAGTGTCTGAAATAATACATATATTTTGGCCTTTATTTAAATGGAAAAATTAACCTCACAGAATTATGCACTTTTAATTTTAAGGATACAACACATGATTTTCTACATTTCATCAGAGTAGCTCTAGGACCGGCCCTGACCGTCTACTTCTCACTAACCATTTTCGGATGAGAGGTGTTGTACTCATATAGGCTTTAGTGATTATAGTGAAGCCAAGTTACGTTCTACCAGCCCCACACATTAAGTCACATACCATCACCCTCTCACACCACACCATACCATACCACCCTCCCACACCGTGTCACACCACACCATACCAATCTCTCACACTACACGACACGAATTCACACTCCCACACCACACAAAATCACCCTCCCACACCTTACCACACCACAAAAACCCTCCTCCCACACCACACCACACCACACCACACCACACACAACCACCCTCCCACACCACGCCACACCACACATAACCACCCTCCCACATCACACCATACCACACAAAACCACCCTCCCACACCACACCACACCACACCACACACAACCACCCTCCCACACCACACCAAACCACAAAAAATCCTCCTCCCACACCACACCACACCACACAAAATCACCCTCGCACACCACACCACACATAACCACCCTCCCACACCACACCACACCTCACCACACAACCCTCCCCACACCACAGGGCACAACCCCCCCACCACACCTCACCACACAACCCTCCCCACACCACAGGTCACAACCCCCCCACCACACCACACCACACCACACCAAGGAGATTAACCTAAGGGTCCTGAAGCTCCCGCATCTAGTAATTCTGATATTGTTTCCAGGTAACTCCACACACACACACCTCGGGTCACGTCTTTCACAGAAGAGACAACAGAAGGACAGCGAGCGTAACTGAATGGCAAGCCAGAGATGGAGTGAGAAGAAGAGGTGCACAGAGAACAAGATGGAGAGATCATATGATGCAGATCTACCGAGCAAGGACGGAACAAGGTAACAATCAATGGATCAGAGTGGAGAAAGGTAAGAGGGTCTTTATCATGCAGTGGTGTGTCACAGGCTGATGGTGATGATATTGATGATGATGATATTGATGGTGATAATGATGTTGATGCTGATGGTGGTGATGCTTTAACATCTCAACGTATGAGGTTACAGAATGCACAGTGAGGCTGCATAGTCAGGAAATGGAAGAATATGAGTGCATATAAGTATTTATGTTATATGATGAATATGGATGGATGATTAGAGGATGAAGTGACTGGCATGATGCGTCAGGGAAGGAGGGTTGCTTGTTCTCTAAAAAGCAGTGATTAGGAAGAGGGAACTGAAGATGAAAGTATGAAAAAAAAGGGCACTGCATGCTGTGATTCCCACTTTAAAGTATGGAAGTGAAGCTTGGATCTTGTTGAAAGGACACAAGTCAAGAGTGAGAGCGGTGGAAATGAGCTACTTGAGAGGTGCATGTGGAGTTTCATAGAGAGACAGACAGACAAATGGGCAGATGAAGGAGCGTTGTGATGCCGATGTGGATGAGACTGAAAGCGTTAAGAGAAATACTTCGAGATGGTTTGGCCATGCGGAGAAGATGGCGAATAAGAAAATGACCAGAAGAGTGCACATGAGTTAGCTGGAAGGATAGAGGGGGAGGGGGAGACCGACGATGAGATGGAGGGAAAGAGTAGAAACATATGACTGGGATACTTGAGCTAAATGGTAGAGGACAGTACATCATGAAGGCGATTTGCTTGTGGTCACCCCTTACGGGATTAAGGCGTCTGGCTATAGATAAACAGATATAGATAAATAGATCGATAGGTAGGAGTTGATGATAATATGATAATGATGATGATGATGATGATGATATTGATGATGATTTTTGTCGGCAGGTGGAAGGACGAAACAGCAGGAACTCTACCATCGGTCCAAGCATCCACGATTCCACATCCACCCATCCGTCCATCCATCCGTCCATCCATCCATCCATCCGTCCATCCATCCATCCATCCGTCCATCCATCCGTCCATCCATCCATCCATCCGTCCATCCATCCATCTATCCGTCCATCCATCCATCTATCCGTCCATCCATCCATCTATCCGTCCATCCATCCATCTATCCGTCCATCCATCCATCTATCCGTCCATCCATCTTGCTTGATGTTAAAAGCTAAGTCTATTTAACTTAAGTAGTACCAATTGCTTCTTCATAAGCTTTCCAGCTGTCTGAACAGATCTGCAGTAGCTTTTAATTTCTAGAATAACTCGGTTCTGGTGCTCAGTTTGGTACTTTTATTTTCCTTTTATCAGAACTGGCGAGGCAGATTTTGAGAAAAGTCCCTCAAGTAACTCCTTTTTTTTGTTTTTTTTACTAGGTTTCTAATGATGTCCATAGATCCGTTGTTGCTTTAATAGTTTCCTAGACAACACAGGCTTGGCGCTGTTCTCTGCCACCCTATTATACCATGTCATATAGTGTTCTCGCTCGCTTGCTCTCTACGCTCGCTCGCTTGAACAATAAATCACTGAAGAAAAGGTGGTATAAAGCCCCCTAAGCCGCCACAGTATTATAACCCTCGGTATGCAGTTCGTTCCCTGTGGCCTTGTAACTTTGTGTACCAGAAGCGCTTACAAAATAATTTGAAATAATTTTCCTTTCGTAACTAGACTCGTTTCACTTTAACTTGGCCTGAGTTGTTGTTGTTGTTCTTGTTACATCTTAGGCTCCTCTGGATGTGAACCCTGTGTTATATTGAAGGATTGTCTGTGTTGTGGTGGTGTGGTGCAGGAAGTGAGTGGGTGTGCTGTGGTGTGGGGGTGCCACTTTGCAGTATGAGCACAGGAGATTGTATGTGTGTTATATTTTGTGTTAGTATTGTAGCAGGGAAGGTTGGTGTACTCGTGTCTCTGGGTTCGGTAGTGTCTGAAGGGTGTATGGCTGGTGGTGGCACATGAAGGATGCTGTTTGGTAGAAAGTTTTGGCTGGCTGGGGTGTCTGTGTGTTTATGTATGTGTTTGGTATAGAAAGTTTTGGCTGGCTGGGGTGTCTGTGTGTTTATGTATGTGTTTGGTATAGAAAGTTTTGGCTGGCTGGGGTGTCTGTGTGTTTATGTATGTTTTTGGCAGAAAGTTTTGGCTGGCTGGGGTGTCTGTGTGTTTATGTATGTTTCTGGGAAGTGTAGAGTTGGGTGGAGGAGGGGAGATGTTGCAAAGATAATCTGTGTAGTGTTGGGCGGTTGTTCGATTTTGTTTGTGGAGAGGATGATGCAACATAAGGTTACAAAGGTGGGACGGATCTTGAGCTGAAGTGATGAACTGTGTGCCTCTCATATTCACTTGGTCTCTGACTGAAATTAGTTATGTTTCTTGGTGTAGGCTGTCAGTACTTGTGGTCTTAGTGTCTTCTGCTATCAAGGTATTGTTTTCTGTTCTTTAAAGCTTCTTCGTGTTTGTGTTGGGTAAGATTAGGGCTCGGCTTGTGCGACAGTAAATCACGGTTGATTTAATGTATTACTTATAAGTGGAGGATGGAGTTGGGATGTATATGAGAGAGGGTGTGTGTGAATTAGGGGGAGTGATGCATAATGACAGGGGACAGGGTGGCATAGAGGCGACTTGTTTGTGGCCACCTCTTACGGGATTAAGGTGTCTGGCTATAGATAGATGGATAGACAGATAGCTTATAAATAGTTTCCATACTGTTTGCCGAGTAGTAGCGATAGTTATCACTAGAATATGATGCTAGTCACGAATGAGTGCTGTGGAAAGGATGTAGAATTGTAGCACTGGGTGTTTCTGGTGCTGATCTGCCTGACATTCTGGTATGCTTTAAATGAAACTCTGTGCCAAGTTAAAGTGAAAGGCGTGTATGTTTGTGTAGGAGGAACAAGAGACAAGGAGGTATTCTGTGGCCTGTTTTCTTTGTGCTTCCTACAAGACACAGTAATAGTTATAACGGGGCATTGATGGCAAGTTTGTGGGTCAGCACACACTTACGGCCTCTCATTATACAAGGTGGTCCATATATTACGCCACCCAGTTCTTGTGTGTTGCGGGCACGGCTCAGTGAACATAACCAGTGTCTATCCTGCATCATTATCTACTTCCCACAACCCTCTTCAGGCTTAGCTTTATAATATAGCCTTTAATTTAAGTCCATTGATTGCATGGTGGAGAATTCCCATAACCTTTTTTATGCTTAGCTGTATATCATTGTATTGTATAATCTTTTATGTCCACTGATCACACGGCTGAGTAGTAATTTGGTGCAGCGATCAGAATGTCTTAGCTCATCACAAAAGCCGTCCCCACAACACACAAGACTGCAGAGCGCAATATACTTATCACCTATATTAAGTCAAAGCCACAGTTAAAAAGGTAATGAAACAAGACAGAAAATTTAAGTTTTCATTATTAATACTTCAGTACAAAATACATTAACAGAGACAGCAATATAAAATATGCATTCAAAAGTAGCATTTGTCCACAGAACATCCTGGACTTGCAAGGCAGATCACACCATCACCACCAGGCTTCTCTCGGCAGGTCTGGGCAGATCACCAGCAGCAGCAGCAAGTAATCTCACGGCTGGGGAAGACACGACACCCTGCCGCCGCCGCCGCAGCCACCACCACCACACCACCAGGCATCTCAGAGTAAGGGAAGACACCACACCACCGTCAGGCTTCTCACGGCAGGGCAGACCAAACTTCAGCAGGGTATGACCAGTGTGGCAAGGAAGCAGCGTCAAGGCAGCAGACTCCAGCACGACCTGTGGACCAGATGTGTATTAGTTCAAATCAGTGTTAGCTTTAGTTATTTAATCTTACACTGCAGAAACTTCATCTTGGCACTATTTCTTGTAGCACCTTTTTCTTAAGATTATTTCTACGTATGTTATTAGTGTATCTTAATGTGTAATATGCAAAACAGGCAAGAAAGAGGTGCTAGGGAGTCTCAGACAACGGGAATATGTACCTTATATCCACACTAAACCAAGTGAATAAGTCTAACATTTAGGGACCCAAGGCTAGAAGGGCTTCGTTATAGTGATGTATTTTATATCAGGAAAGAGGTAAATTATGCTAGTCTTCACTCAGTTCAAGTCTCTGAAGCCTATGTGAGCCTCAGTTGTTAGGTACAGATCTGAATCTATTAATTACTTAGTGAAAACGTGAGCCATAATTCACCATGTAATTATTAAGTCATTACATTCAGATGTACGAGTAATTGTAACCAATAAAATTTATGTTAAAGAGTTCTGAGTATGTTATTGACCCCCAAGTATGACAAAATGGTGTCTTTGAATACCTGACTTTCTGGATGTATCGAAAAAAGGTCAGATTGGCTAGATTTTACGAAAACACGAAAAGTTATAGATTAATCAATAATAATCAAAAGGACTAACTGTACTAAAGTCAAGACAAAGATGGACTGATAGAATATACGGGGCACAACTGATGGGTCTCGGAAAAATAAAACTCCCCCAAATAAATCCTGGGACACTGTATAATACCATAAGAACACTACCTGCCTCGATAGAGAGGAGCCAGACCAGAGTGACAGGCCAAGTAATCTGGTCTACGTCAGACAAAGAACTAAGCTGCCAGGCGAGCTGTTTGTCATAACCTCTGAACCGACATGTCATCGCCACCCTTACCCACACACACACACACCTGCATCTTTAGCTATGGTCGACACTGCTTCGGATATCATGTGTCGTATGATGATGATGATGAGGGGAGATCAAAATATTCTATGTCCTCCTAAAATTTCCGACTCAACTGTTTTCTATGATTAATAAAGGGGTAACTAGGGTAAATTTATTGTTTTTAAAAGCCTCTCCTCGGGTTCCTACGCTACTGAGGGTGCAATGAATGTTACTCTGTGGTGTATTCCATTTATTAGATTGCAATAAAATCAATTACACACTCGTAGACTTCGTTTTAATCACCCCTTGTTGCTGTTGCTCCTGCTGTTCTTGTGGTCGTAGGTTGGTCTGTACGTGATCCCAGTGGACTGCAGGCTGAAGTTTCCTTTTCCTGAAGTCCACCGTCCTCCTGTAGGGAGATAGGGGGCGTTTAGGGATGGTTATGTGATCTGGCAGCTGCACCGCCTGTTGTGGTGTGCTGGGTGTGTTGTGGTGCATGTATTGTGTGTGTGGTGATATGGTGTGCTGTGCTGGGACAAAAACTACCCATTAAATAAATATAAACAGTAAAAAATACGTCAATTATTGATCCAACCTTCCGTTGTACGTCTGGCAAACCAATCTTTCAGGCACTCGATCGTACAGCATATATAACGCAATAACTTTACCAAATTATCAAAATCCCTCTAAAAACATTAATTTATCGCTAGTGTATTCCCTATAGTAGAAAATCAGGAGGAATTACAAGCAAATTAAGGAGAATAGACTGGAAAATCCTCCGAGTTGGGGTCAGAATGGGTCGGGGCGAGTGTGGCAGCGAGAAAGACATCAGTTGCAGCCTGACCTCCGTGGTGTGAGGTCTGGTGTGCAGCTCTACTCTGCCAAATTCACTGGCTCTCTCTGTTTCGCTGTGTCTGTGTCTCTATCGCTGTCTATCTCCATTTCTATCTCTGTCTCTCTCATACACGCACACAAACACAGTTTTACACCATACCATCGTCATTTACACCATTGACTTAACATACTGTATCATTCTTTAACATGCACTTCCCAACCTCTCTCTCTCTCTCTCTCTCTCTCTCTCTCTCTCTCTCTCTCTCTCTCACACACACACACACACACACACACACACACACACACACACACACACACACACACACTACACACACTACACACTAAACACTCACTCACTACACACACTCACTACACACTAAACACTCACTCACTACACACACTCACTACACACTTACTCACTACACACTTACTCACTACACACTTACTCACTACACACACACACACACACACACACACACACACACACACACATGCACAAAAACAACATACACTATACCTCCATCCGTTGAGTGAGATGGTATGTGTGACGAGAACAAGGCCCTCCAAACAGGCTACTTCTCCCCCACTGGTTGTGTTCTTGGAGCGCATACCTCCCTGGGTGATGAGAGTGGTGGTGTTGGTTGTGTTGTGGTTCAGGCCCTGGTGCTGTTGGGGATAAAGATCATGTTGTGAAATTCCATCGACACTACAAACATAACACATCTATACCATGACTTAACACACACACATACACACAAACCCAACCCCCACACACTCACCAAGCACCCACAAACACCCTCACTGTTAGACCACTTTCACTCACTCTACATAATAAAATAACCTGATGTTGACTAGAATAGGAGCTGTCCCGACCATGAAAGGGTTAATGGTACCAGTATTAACACTATCAGGCTCCTAGGACTCTATCTAAGCTCTAGAAAATAGTCTGAGTTAGCTAGAATAAAGGAAAAAAGGCCCAGCACAATAGGAATACTTGTATGAAATATGACAGTACTATCTCACTAAATTGTTTCAAAATAATCTATATATTAAAATCACACCTTATGACAGTACGGGAAGAAATATGCTCTAGAAGAATGCTCTAGAAATATGCTAGACATATGCTCTTATGGCCTAATTTTATACAGAGTTAGGAATGGAGATCAAGAGAGTAAAACAGTACCAAGATAACGATCCAAATATGTGGCTTCGAAGAATAAGATGAAACGAAGCTTATTAACTTTATCTGTTTAACTTAGTATCAGTAATTTGGTAGGGCATATTCAACAGCAAATAATATAGAAAGAAAAGAGTCATGAGCTTGGGAATTAACATACATATGGAAAAGTGTACAAGATGGAGTTCGACTCGTAACACTGGTTTCAAGGCAATATATGATCCCATTATTTAACCTAGGATATGATTTGCACGAGATCTAAGTCAGCTGTATTAATTCTACGATAAAATATAGGAATATAGCACTAGAAGTAGTAATAATAGCATAAACTGACCTTAAAATGGCGGAAAACAAGCGCAGGTGGGGGTGGGTAGGTGGGTGTGGTTCTGGTGGCGATGCGGTGAACTAACCAAGCTGATGACGTTATGGCGGCGACCACTGCCTCGCATTTGAACCCCAGACGCCCTACAAGACGGACCTCCTGGCTCCACCTGCCCAGCTGATGACTTTGGCGATTTTTCCTCTCCAATTCAGGTCTGTTAAGTGAATTTAAAAGTGTATTATTTCAAGCGTGACTTATTTTCCAAGTTTTTGGTGGCTTTCGGCGGAAAAGAAGCTCGAATTTAATTTATATCATTATTATTATTATTTTAAGAAATAGCCAGATATTCTAAGGAATTTTACCGGTCTTTGCAATATGTCTGCCAGTGAGGTGAAGGAAGCCGGCAGACTGTATTTTCAACTTAGTGAAATATCAATGCTGCCAACACAGACTCTTGTCCTCATTACTGCCTGCTGTCTACCTAATTCATTTTTAGTATATATAGTTTTACAATAAGAATTTTTCCTACTCTGCCACAAACAGTAAGACTGGCAATAGGCCACGTATGTTGGTGCCTGATCGTGACTAAATCCTCCCGTTAACCCCAGTGAACCGATGACTAATTATCCGATTTTATTCCTCGCATCTGAAGACAACCGCATTTACCTTATTTTTACGAATGAAAAGAATTATGGGTATTTTTCTGTAACTAGGGATAGGTTTTCAAAATATGGGGATTATTTTTTCGAACTGGAGAGGTTAGACACAGCCTTCATTAATCCTTTAACTACGAGAGATCCCTTAAGCTGAATAAAATCGTCTGGTGGTTGCCTGATAGCAGACTGGAAGGGTTTATTACAGGATCAATTTCTGCCACTGATGTGCCGTCAACAATGCAATTAACTCCTTCAATATAGCGTATTTTGCCTATTATTCTCGCTATTTAAACTATTTAAATCAGCCTAATTTATGATCTAGTGGGGTCTGATATAGCCTTAACCCCTTCACTATTACAAGTCCTATGTTCAATAAAATCGTCTGAAGCCAGCATGCTCCAAACAAAAAAGATTGACATAGAACTGAAGAGGTTCAAACTGATTTCGGATTTTTTTTCGTTTACTACAGTCGGGGTATTTTCATTTTTTTCTTTCACTAGGGGTAGGATTTACCCCTGTTTCGAATGATTTAGATTAATTTCCACCACAAGTGATGCCTAACCCCTATTTGGGGTTGAAGTCATATACGAAATAAAATCCTTGAAATCGACCGAGATAAGTTTTTTTTCATTTTTTTCACTAGGGGCAGAATTTACCCATATTTCGAATGGTTTTGAGTCTAATTCTCGCCTATTTCTTTCTTAATTAAATTAACCTAACGTAACCTAACCTGACCTAACGGAACCCCTAACCTAAGACACATTTGCGAAGGATATGTCGTACAGAAGCCCCCTTCCCTCTTCTAATTTGAGGAGTTTGTCATAGGAAAGGCTGGAATACCCGACGGGCTTGACTGTAATAACTGGCAATAATACCCTGATTTCTGGGTCGTTTTTATATCAGTTCTCTCATTAATCTGGTCCACAATATCGTTCTTTTACTTCCTCTGTCACCAAGCTCAGTGGCAGAAATAGAAAATGCTATGGCTAAGTAAGTCTCAGTAATATAAATGACATATTCGTATTTCGCCTCAATCTTCGTCTCCACAAATTAGCTAAACTCTGCATTTTTTTCCAGGCTCTACTTGGCTCGCTGGCACGATGTTCAGCAGCAGTGAGGAGTGAATATCAAGCAAGAATTAACACCTTCACTACGAGAGATGCATGTATGAACCATGAAGTTACCCGTCCTGCAGCCCACCATCCTTTTGGTACCATCAGTGCCACCACATAGTGTCCCTCTCCAGCACCAAAATGGATGGATGGAGGCTGCTTTTAATCCCTTCTGTTGGACACCCTTCTTGATCTGAATAAATCCGTCAGAGGCAGCCAGAATACAGTTATACAGGTGTCATCGTACTAAGTCAACACAGCAGCTTCAGCAACAGGTATATGCAATAATTTTTTTAATTTGCTACTATTATTGAGTATAAATTTGCGATGATCGTTGTTGCAAATGTACATCTCTATAATTATATGAACAAACTTGTGTAAACTCTTGAATGCACTAATTAATCCTTTACATTGCACTTAATTTCAAATCTCTTGTAATAACATGTACTAATCTTTTATACTTATATGGCCTAATCTTTTCCCCACAGGTTGCCTCGCTGGTGTGTAGTGATGGTAGGGTGGAGGGCAGGCTGGGGTGGGGGTGGGGGGTAGCCAGGAGCAGGGAGGGTCATGGGGCAAGCTTAGGTGGGTTAGGCAGCAGAGTTATGGTCAACTAGGTTGGCTTTCTAGGCCGGGTAAAGTTAGGCGTGGTAGTCTTAGGTCATCTATTAGCTTACTTCGTTGATGTTGGTTGTATGGTTGTCCGGCCGGACATGTCTGTGGTTGTCGTTGTTGGTTGTTGGACACGAGTTTTTGTCTGAGCGGCGATACACCACCAACGGAGGAGCGACAGCATCAGCAGCAGCAGCATCGTCGTTGTCCTCGTCGTCATCAGTAACAGCAGCAGCAGCAGCAGCAGCAGTAACTTCAGCGATGAGACAGGTAACTGGATGATCCTGAAATGGAATTGAAATTAGCCAAATGTAACACATGACAGAAAATTCAATTTTGAATAATGGTTGAATATTATTCTTGAAGAGTAAAGACCTAAACACCTAATGTACATATATATATATGTTTTTTCCTAAACCTGTATATGTGGCCTTACTTTGATATAAGACAGCACTAAAAGCAGATTAGGGTTTGATAATTGTTTTTTTGACAGGCGAGCACAGAAGAGCGGAGATGCATCATCGACCACGCAGCTTCCCTGAACCCGATGTGCTGAGAGGGAGCGAGGACGGGCGAAGGGGTGATGGAGCAGGACGGACGAGCGAGGGAGCGAGGACGGATGGAGGAGCGAGGACGGGCGAGGGGGCGAGGACGGACGGGCAGGGGAGCGAGGGAGCGAGGAAATAAGACCCACGAGGGAGGGAGCTGCTACATCAACGGGATGCTGGTGTGTAAGCTGTTGGCAACCTTTCCCTTGTGGCCGTATTCTCGTTAGCTCAGTAGGATATCTCTAGTCCGTTTACCCTAACCTGACAAATATCCATAATCTCTTCATGCTCAGTGGATAGCAAAGTGTAATCAGACTGGAGACTTTGACTAGTAATCAAGGGGAGGCGGTGGCTCAATCGGTAGAGAGGTGGCCTGCAGTCCTACCGGACCCAGGTTCAAATCCCTGCTGGGGCAAGGATGAGCTTAAGGATCTGAATTTCATAAAATCAGACTTTACAGATCTACCAGAAGACCCGCCGACATGTCGAAAAAATATCCCCGCTAATACCAATACACAAGTCCTGTATGAGACAGCCCAACTATGTATTCAATATGAACGATGGGTGTTAGCGTCGAAGTAGTGACATGTAGAGGTGTATGGCATGTAGGAGGACTACTGGGCCTTGAAAGCAGGCTGTGAAGCCTATGCCCAGAATCGGACACATAAAAAAAAAAATCCTACCTTTTAGAGTAAGTCCATCGAATTTCCTGTAGCCAGGACATACGTAATGAAAGTTAATATATTACACATACCAGTAAAGGTGTGAGTGGTAAAGGCAGGTGAAAACAGGCTATAGCATCACGTTACTTGTAGATGCTAAATGTTACTCTTTTACTTAACTTAGGCATTGTGTAGATACTGGACAAAATGTATAGGAAGATGGCACAATTATGCAAAACAAATCGTGAAGGAAGAGGTATTAAAGAAATCTAATCTCATGGGAACGTCACTATGCTATCACTAACATATACTGAATTAAGACAACTGATGGAGAATTATAACTGAGAACTGCTGCTGTGACTATGTTAATCTTACAGACTGATGCAGACGACGAGCCTACGACGAGGGGCGCAGCCTGTGGCGTCGACGTGGGGGTGTTGTGTCGGCGTGGAGGTCGTTGTGTCGGCGTGGAGGTCGTTGTGTCGGCGTGGAGGTCGTTGTGTCGGCGTGGAGGTCGTTGTGTCGGCGTGGAGGTCGTTGTGTCGGCGTGGAGGTCGTTGTGTCGGCGTGGAGGTCGTTGTGTCGGCGTGGAGGTCGTGTCGGCGTGAAGGTCGTTGGGTCGGCGTTAGGGCTGGGTCGTCGTTGGGACCTATTGTGTCGGCGTTGCGTGCGGCGTCAGCGTGGGACTGCAGCGTCGAAGTGGAGCTGCAGTGCTGGTGTGCAAGTGCAACAAATACGCCAACAGCAGCTGCAATGGTAAGAAATAATTTAAGTTTTCAGTCTTGTGCTAAAGTTTGTTCATAAGATTGCTAGCTTGTACCTTCAACTTGACACAGCTACCAAACACTAAGCAAACCAGAGAGAATAATTGTGAAAATACTACTAAACAAAATTAAACAATTCACGTCTTTGGGGATGTAACATGCTATCAAAAGTTCTATCTGTCTGCACATGCGTAAGTTAAAGACCACATATCTTTTTCCAGCATTTAACCTTTAAAAGTGCATTGCGTAATACTGTAAAGAACATTCCCATAAAATAACTGACCATAAAACTTAGAAGAAATGATGCAACAGTGTTCATGTTCCACAGGGATGCAGACGGCATACCTACCACGTTGGGGAAGAGAAGGAAGCTGTGATGTGGGCGGAAGCTGTGATGTGGGCGGAAGCTGTGATGTGGGCGGAAGCTGTGTAGTCTGCGGAAGGTTCGGATGCTGCAGTGGTAAGATAAATTTGCTGTATGATAAATCTGCTTATACTTGCTGACCTTAAACTTTTAAAATATCTGCATGTGTAACTAAAACATCCTTGTGCATACAAACACCTTAAGAGAACTGCTGCTGAGACTACGTTCACCTTGCAGGGGTGAGGAGCTGCCGAGACAGAGCTGTGATGTCGCCAGGATTAGATGAGGGCGGGAGATGAAGCGTCAGCGTGGGGAACTGCGGAAGCTGTAAATGGTAAGATGTGTTTTAGTGTTATCTGACTCTAATTACATGTCTTGGTCAGTTAAATATCTGCACGACAGTGAAAATAAATAGCCATGTAGTTACAGATAACTTGGATGTCTGTTGCAAATAATACGATCATCTTTCAGGCGGATGCTGAGGATCTGAGCCGGAGTACAGACCTGAGACGCTGGCGGCAGACGCACTGGTGGTGGAAGTGTTGGAGTGTGTGGAAGTGTCGTCGAGGCCTGTCTGGGCTTGTGCGGACGTCGTTGCGGCCTGTGGGAGCAACATAGATATACTTACAGGATAACTGAAATTGTTGGTGTCATTAAGTACTTTGCAACAATAACATTAAGGTATCATTAATGTCATAAGGAAGAGGTGTTAATGAAATAGACCAACAAGATTAAGGCTCAGATTCCATGTCCAGTTATAGATGGTAAATCTATCTCTATCTATCTATCTATTGCCAGACGCCTCAATCCCGTTTGGGGTGGCCACAAACAAATCGCCTCCAAGTCGCCCTGTCCCCCGCCATTTCACTGCCCTGCTCCCAACTCACACCCCCCTCTCTCATATACCTCTCCACCCCATCCCTCCATCTCATCCTCGGCCTCCCCCTCCCTCTTCCCCCCTCCACCTCACTCACATACACTCTCTTCGTCAGTCTTTCACCCTCCATCCTCTCCACATGGCCAAACCACCTCAGTGTGTTCCTCATAACGCTTCCTATCACATCCACATCCACACCACAACGCTCCTTTATATCCTCATTCGTCAGCCTGTCTCTCCACGTGACTCCACAGGCTCCTCTTAAATAACTCATTTCCACTGCTCTCTCTTGACTTGTGTCCTTCCAACAATGTCCAAGCTTCACTTCCGTACGTTAGAGTTGGTATCACAATACTGTCATGTAGTAACTTTTTCACATCCATGCTCACTTCCCTGTTTCTTATCACTGCTTTCAAGGAACCAGCAACCTTTCTTCCCTGCTGTACCCTTTCAAGCACTTCACCCTCCAAACCTCCATCCTTACTCATCACACTACCCAAATACTTAAACGTACTCACATTTTCCAATTCCTCACCATCTAACCTCGCTGTACATTCACTAACTTCACCTCTCTCAAAGACCATCACTTTACTCTTCCCTACACTCACCTTTAGGTTCCGTTTCTTACACACACTCTCAAACTCATCCACCAAGCCTTGCAGCTCCCCTTCGTCTTCACTCAACAACACAGTATCATCTGCAAACAACAGTACAGGGAGTTTCCAAACACTATCCTCTCTCACCAGGGCCACTCCAACATCCACTACCCTACCTTGTACCTCTTTATTACCCCATCCATGTACAGATTGAACAACCATGGAGACATGACACATCCTTGTTTCAAACCAACTTTCAAAGAGAAAAATTCACTTAGTTCACCATCCACACGCACTGCAGCCTTCGCACCATCGTACACACTCTTCACAGCATTCAACAACTTCCCATCTACTCCATATATTCTTAACACTTTCCACAATCCTTGTCTATCCACCCTGTCATATGCTTTCTCCAAATCCATGAAAGCCGCATACAACTTCTTTCCCTTCTCTAGAAACTTTTCCACTAAACATCTAAGAATGAATATCTGATCTACACAACCTCTTCCCTTCCTAAAGCCTCCCTGTTCTTCTCCAACTAATTTCTCTGTTCTTTCTCTAACTCTGTCTATAAGTATCCTACCATACACTTTTCCTATTATACTAAGAAGACAAATGCCCCTATGATTACCACACACTTCTTTTTCCCCTTTTCCTTTGTACAAGGGAATAATTATACCTGACTTCCAATCCTCCGGGACTCTACCTTCCTCCCAGGCCAATCTGCACATCTTCCACATCCATTCTACTACTATCTCTCCCCCATGCTTCAGCATTTCACCACACACTCCATCAATTCCTGGGGCTTTCCCCGATTTAACTTTCTTCATTGCTTCCACAACTTCTATCCTACTGATTTCTTCCTGTCTTCTCACCTCCCTCCTTCTCCCAGCCATTCCCCAGCCACTTATACTTGCATTACTTCCATCCTCTACGTTCAACAATTCCTTAAAATGTTCTCTCCATCTGCTCACTTTTTCTCCCTTCTCCACTAGTAATCTACCATTATTATCTTTCACTCCCCTGCTAACTTCACTTCCACCCTGTCTTACTCTTTTCACTTCTCTCCAGAACATTTTCTTACAGTCCCTCCACTTTACACTCAAATTCCTTCCAAATTCCTCATCCACTCTCTTCTTACTCTCTCTTACTAATCTTTTCACCTCTCTCTTCCTTTCCACCTCTCTCTTCCTTTCCACATATAACTCTCTCTTCCGCCTCTCAACTTCTTCCACACCCCTATTTCTCACCCATTCATTGTATGCTTTCTTCTTTTGTGCCACAGCCTGTTTCACCTCTTCAGTCCACCACGCTGTTCCTTGTACCCCCCTCCGCCTTCTCTTCCTTCCACACACCACATCACATGCTGCACATATTTCTTCTGTAAATATCTTAAACACACCTTCCACGTCTCCCATCTGCTCCAATTCATATTTGCCCAATCGTTCCTCCAATTCTCTCTTATACTCTGCCTTTTTCTCATCCTCTTGTAACCTTTCCACTCTCCTTGCAACCACTCCTTCCTCTCGTCTTTCCCTGCTTCTATTCCTCCATCTCACTTGGATCCTAATTCTGGCCACCACCAAGTAGTGGTCAGAAAGTCCACTCCCCCAACCTCTATACACTCTTGCATCCTTTACACATCTTCGCATCCTTTCATCCACACACACATAATCAATCATTGCCTTCCTTTCATTCAGTTCACCACCCACCCTTCTCATCACTCGCCATGTATACCTGTGGATCATTTTATGCCTCAAGAGGGTATTGGCTATCACCAACCCCCTCCCAGCACAAATGTCCACTAACGCACTCCCATTCTCATCTATCTCGGCAGGCACACCCCACTCACCAACTATTCCATCCACCTTCACATTACCAACTTTACCATTCATATCACCAATCAAAAACACTCTCTCATTCCTTCCAAACTTTTCCATGCACATTTCCACATTTGTCCAGAACTCTTCTCTCACTCTTCTAGCACGATCTTGCGTTGGCGCATACACACACACAATCGCCCACATTTGTATTCCAACTTTCAACTTTACCCACACAATCCTTGACCCAACTGATGGTAAATAATTTTGGAAAAAAGACTCATGTAGCGGATTAAGTGACTCTGAAATAGCTTATCGGACTAGAGATTTGGCTGTTCACCGACACTGGTATTACAGGGAGTGACGTGTGAGCTAAGTATAACGAGGTGGCCAGAGCAGCAAAGAAGGTACTACGAGAGGAAGCCAGAGGACGAGATGAGCAAAGAATACAAAAATTATGCCTATGACACAAGAGGTCAGAGATAAAATGAGAGGATAACTGAACCGGGATGCCAGAGCAGTGTTGGCATTTCATCACGCCAGGTACAGTTTAGTTATGGCTTTTGATACAGATGTGTCATATGATTGATTATACTGTTTAATATACTGATTATACTGTTGGATAAGGTGATCAGTAATTTTGATTCGTCCCCAAAATGCTTACATGTCTCGGTCTTGAAATTATTCTGAGTTAAATAAGATACAATTTCAGTACAGTTATTAAAGAACTGGAAGGCCTCGCCATAAAGAGCATTTTCAACTTCCTTCTTTGTCATTATATTTGCAGTTATTTAGGGGGATATTGCTTGAATCAAATTTCCACTGCTACCTTTAAACTAAATTATTTCTTGAATTTGTAGTTTTTAATGCATTAGATTATGTTGGAATCCAGCTGACATAATGAATGGCTTCATCTGACATGGTTATTTTATGGAGACGATACATTAATTTTAGTTTGCCTCAAAATTGAATCCCCGTCTTGACTGATAAGTTGTAGCATAATTAACACAGAACTTTGTGCCAGTTACGAAAAACTGCTATGGATGTGTAACACCGTAGTTCTGTCGTAGTCTGTCTGAGCTACGTAATATGGCTGCGAAAAAAATCCCCCAAATTGACGAATGAACTGTAGAAATAAATAAGATACCTACTTGGCAGGTGGAGTGAAGGCTGGGATGCTGGAGAGAAGCCGATGGTGGAGGGACACTGGTGATGCTGACTGTGGGAAAGACTATGCTGCCCGGGACCGTGAGAGATGATGCTGACGGCGACCGTGGGAGGGACCACAACAAAGAACCTCATCTGAAGGGAAGATTAGGTAAGTACTCGTACTTTGCGAAACACTGCATTATACAATAAGACAATATAACAAAGGCAAAATATCTAGTACAGTAAGTGACAAAGCCAAAATAATGTAAACATATTTGACGATAAAATAAGTGTGGATATTTTCAACAAAGAGACAGTCAGAAATAACGAATACACTGATGTAAGTCCTGCTAATTTTATATGGCATTTACAGGAGGGAAATCATCCAGCTTGTACCACCTCAACATACTGCTCGGTGCCATTGATACCTCGTCTTGAGTTTACCCCTCCGAGGATCGCTGCCTACCCAGAAGTATCCTCATCTTTCTTATCCGGTAATGTACGAGGACTTTGAACCTCACAATATTTTAGTTGACTTAACACCAATCAGTCGTTAGTCAGGATATAGTAAATTTAGTTCACGACTCGGCTTAGCTCCAAACACTCGGCCTTCAGTTAATCATATCTAGGCTTTGGTCACCCCTTGGTCGTCGTCAGTTCTGTCATAGGGTCGTATCATTTTAAAAGAGCACCAAGGTGTAGACATGACCCATATTATTTACTTCTTGAAACGTAATCAATGCCTGGCTTTTCTGTATCGTTGCTAACTACACTATATCGTGGAATGCAGGCTGATCACATGAATTAAAGGTGTTTCATAAATAACTCTATTACCTTATGGACTTGCTTACACCTTTGTGCTTTTTTTAATAACTCATATCGTTTGCCTCTCCTGTCAGTTGCTCAGCTTAGTTTTACCTCATCGCTGGCCCTTTATAAATTCAAATCCCGTCCCGTCCTTAGTATTTAATTAACGCTTTGTTAGACCCCCAGTCAAACACCCACAGGCCCAGTCACTGATTCTGCCTGTCAGTATCTTTAACCAACTGACTCACTGATCAGCAGTACGCATAGCCAGACTACATTCTAGTTGATCACGTTCACTCTAGTCAGTCCACACTCATTATCACTCCACCCTTACTGATTCAGCCCAAATCCACCAGTACTCCAAACCCTTACCGATTCACCTCACATCCTCCAGTACTTCAAACCCTTACTGCCTGTCAGTCTACAGCTTTAATCAGTCCACAGCCTTGCTGACCCAGTCAGCTCACAGCCTTGCTGGCCCAGTCAGCTCACAGCCTTGCTGGCCCAGTCAGCTCACAGCCTTGCTGACCCAGTCAGCTCACAGCCTTGCTGATCCAGTCAGCTCACAGCCTTGCTGACCCAGTCAGCTCACAGCCTTGCTGACCCAGTCAGCTCACAGCCCTGCTGACCCAGTCAGCTCACAGCCCTGCTGACCCAGTCAGCTCACAGCCCTGCTGACCCAGTCAGCCCACAGCCCTGCTGATCCAGTCAGCCCACAGCCCTGCTGACCCAGTCAGCCCACAGCCCTGCTGACCCAGTCAGCCCACAGCCCTGCTGACCCAGTCAGCCCACAGCCCTGCTGACCCAGTCAGCCCACAGCCCTGCTGACCCAGTCAGCCCACAGCCCTGCTGACCCAGTCAGCCCACAGCCCTGCTGACCCAGTCAGCCCACAGCCCTGCTGACCCAGTCAGCCCACAGCCCTGCTGACCCAGTCAGCCCACAGCCCTGCTGACCCAGTCAGCCCACAGCCCTGCTGACCCAGTCAGCCCACAGCCCTGCTGACCCAGTCAGCCCACAGCCCTGCTGACCCAGTCAGCCCACAGCCCTGCTGACCCAGTCAGCCCACAGCCCTGCTGACCCAGTCAGCCCACAGCCCTGCTGACCCAGTCAGCCCACAGCCCTGCTGACCCAGTCAGCCCACAGCCCTGCTGACCCAGTCAGCCCACAGCCCTGCTGACCCAGTCAGCCCACAGCCCTGCTGACCCAGTCAGCCCACAGCCCTGCTGACCCAGTCAGCCCACAGCCCTGCTGACCCAGTCAGCCCACAGCCCTGCTGACCCAGTCAGCCCACAGCCCTGCTGACCCAGTCAGCCCACAGCCCTGCTGACCCAGTCAGCCCACAGCCCTGCTGACCCAGTCAGCCCACAGCCCTGCTGACCCAGTCAGCCCACAGCCCTGCTGACCCAGTCAGCCCACAGCCCTGCTGGCCCAGTCAGCCCACAGCCCTGCTGGCCCAGTCAGCCCACAGCCCTGCTGGCCCAGTCAGCCCACAGCCCTGCTGGCCCAGTCAGCCCACAGCCCTGCTGGCCCAGTCAGCCCACAGCCCTGCTGGCCCAGTCAGCCCACAGCCCTGCTGGCCCAGTCAGCCCACAGCCCTACTGGCCCAGTCAGCCCACAGCCCTACTGGCCCAGTCAGCCCACAGCCCTACTGACCCGTCTGCCTGTCCACACCCTAAGTTACTCCACATCAGTCGTTGTCAGTAGGTCAGTTGAAACAAAAACTTGACGTCAGTGAATCCACACCCACAACCACTCAGCCGTCGTACACATGGACAGTCCACACCTTCAAATATTCAGGTAGTCCACACCCACTATCACCACAAACACTTACTGATTCAGTCCACAGCCTTGTAAACCCCTGTCAGTCCACAGTCATATGATCCGTCAGTCCAACCCCGTAGCCAGTCAAACTTCTAAATAAATTTCACTGTCAGTTGGTCAGGCAACGCCTAATGTCTATCAGTCCACACCCTGTCAGTCCACACCCTGACAGTCCTCACCCTGTCAGTCCTTACTGTCACAGTCCTTACTGTCACAGTCCTTACTGTCACAGTCCTCACCCTGTCAGTCCTCACCCTGTCAGTCCACACCCTGTCAGTCCACACCCTGTCAGTCCACACCCTGTCAGTCCACACCCTGTCAATCCACACTGTCACAGTCCTCACCCTGTCAGTCCTCACCCTGTCATTCCACACCCTGTCAGTCCACACTGTCACAGTCCTCACCCTGTCAGTCCACACCCTGTCAGTCCACACCCTGTCAGTCCACACTGCCACAGTCCTCACCCTGTCAGTCCACACTGTCACAGTCCTCACCCTGTCAGTCCACACTGTCACAGTCCTCACCCTGTCAGTCCACACTGTCACAGTCCTCACCCTGTCAGTCCACACTGTCACAGTCCTCACCCTGTCAGTCCACACTGTCACAGTCCTCACCCTGTCAGTCCACACTGTCACAGTCCTCACCCTGTCAGTCCACACTGTCACTGTCCTCACCCTGTCAGTCCACACTGTCACAGTCCTCACCCTGTCAGTCCACCCTGTCAGTCCACCCTGTCAGTCCACCCTGTCACAGTCCTCACCCTGTCACAGTCCTCACCCTGTCACAGTCCTCACCCTGTCACAGTCCTCACCTTCACAGTCCACACCGTCACAGTCCACACCGTCACAGTCCACACCGTCACAGTCCACACCCTGTCACAGTCCACACCCTGTCACAGTCCTCACCCTGTCACAGTCCTCACCGTCACAGTCCACACCGTCACAGTCCACACCGTCACAGTCCACACCCTCAGTCCACACTGTCAATGTCCTCACCCTGTCAGTCCACACTGTCAGTCCACACTGTCAGTCCTCACCCTGTCACTGTCCTCAGCCTGTTACAGTCCTCAGCCTGTTACAGTCCTCAGCCTGTTACAGTCCACACCCTGTCAGTCCACACCCTGTCAGTCCACACCCTGTCACAGTCCTCACCCTGTCACTGTCCTCACCCTGTCACTCAGTCCACACCCTGTCACTCAGTCCACACCCTGTCACTCAGTCCACACCCTGTCACTCAGTCCACACCCTAGCAACATCAGTCATCATCAGTCAGCATCAGTCATTTGTCAATAGTCAGTCAGTCCAGCCAGTCCACAGTCCAATCGAGTCAGTGCACAGTCCATTAAAGTCTGTCCACTGTCTAGTAGTCAGTCTACAGTCCGATCGAGTCAGTCCACAGTCAAATCCACTCAGTCCACAGTCCAATCCACTCAGTCTACAGTTCAGTCCACTCAGTACACAGCCACAGTCCAATTCAGTCCACAGCCACAGTCCAGCCAGCCAGTTAGTTTACAATGCAATCCAGTCATTCCACACCCAGAGCCCCGTCCAGTCCACACCCTCAGTCCGATCAAGGCAGTCAGTCCACGCCCACAGTCCACGCCCACAGTCCACGCCCACAGTCCACGCCCACAGTCCACGCCCACAGTCCACACCCACAGTCCACACCCACAGTCCAGTCCATTCAGTTAGTCCACACCCACAGTCCAGCCCAGTCCACACCCACAATGCACATCCACAATGCACACCCACTGTCCAGTCCAGTCCAGTCAGTCCACACCCCCAGTCCGTTGTATTTGTCAGTCAGTATACACCTCCAGTCTAGTCTAGTCAGTCCATATCCCCAGTCCAGTCAGTCCATATCCCCAGTCCAGTCAGTCCATATCCCCAGTCCAGTCAGTCCATATCCCCAGTCCAGTCAGTCCATATCCCCAGTCGAGTCCAGTTAGTCTGTCCACGCTCCCAGTCCAACTAGTCAGTCTGTCCATAACCCTCAGTCCAGTCCAGTCGCGTCAGTAGGTCCACACCCCCAGTCCAGTCGCGTCAGTAGGTCCACACCCCCAGTCCAGTCGCGTCAGTAGGTCCACACCCCCAGTCCAGTCGCGTCAGTAGGTCCACACCCCCAGTCCAGTCGCGTCAGTAGGTCCACACCCCCAGTCCAGTCGCGTCAGTAGGTCCACACCCCCAGTCCAGTCGCGTCAGTAGGTCCACACCCCCAGTCCAGTCGCGTCAGTAGGTCCACACCCCCAGTCCAGTCGCGTCAGTAGGTCCACACCCCCAGTCCAGTCGCGTCAGTAGGTCCACACCCCCAGTCCAGTCGCGTCAGTAGGTCCACACCCCCAGTCCAGTCGCGTCAGTAGGTCCACACCCCCAGTCCAGTCGCGTCAGTAGGTCCACACCCCCAGTCCAGTCGCGTCAGTAGGTCCACACCCCCAGTCCAGTCGCGTCAGTAGGTCCACACCCCCAGTCCAGTCGCGTCAGTAGGTCCACACCCCCAGTCCAGTCGCGTCAGTAGGTCCACACCCCCAGTCCAGTCGCGTCAGTAGGTCCACACCCCCAGTCCAGTCGCGTCAGTAGGTCCACACCCCCAGTCCAGTCCAGTCAGTATGTCCACACCCCCAGTCCAGTCGCGTCAGTAGGTCCACACCCCCAGTCCAGTCGAGTCAGTAGATCCACACCCCCAGTCCAGTCGCGTCAGTAGGTCCACACCCCCAGTCCAGTCGAGTCAGTAGGTCCACACCCCCAGTCCAGTTGCGTCAGTAGGTCCACACTCCAGTCCAACCAGTCACTTAGTCCACACCCACAGTAGAGTTCAGTTCAGCTCACATCCACAGTCCAATCCAGTTAACATCCACAGTCCAGTTCAGCTCACATCCACAGTCCAATCCCATTCAGTTCACATCCACAGCCCAGTTCAGTTCAGCTAATTCACACCCACCGTCCAGTCCAGTCCAGTCCAGTTCAGTTCAGTTAATTCAGACCCACCGTCCAGTCCAATACACTCTCCATCCAGTCGTTGAGTTAATCAGTTAATCCACACCCTCATTCCACACAGTCAGTCCACACCCACAGTCAGTCAGTCCACACATTTAGCTGATTCAGGTAGACCACATCCTCAGTCTTCACTTCCTGTCAGTATTCGTTTTACCAGTCAGTCAGTCAGTACCTTTGTCAGTACAGGCCTAGTACTTGTATACGTTAACTGACTGTCATTATATTTACTGATTCAGTTGGTCCAGTTAAGCTTTACGCCCACGGAGAGACAACTCTGTGAAATGTTTGATTATTTAAACCATGTATTGAATTGTTATTTTCAGCTTCCTACCCTCCACCTGCCACTTACCACCTGCCACTTACCACCTGCCACTTACCACCTGCCATTTACCACCTGCCACTTACCACCTACCACCCACCTGCCACCCGCCACCCACCTGCCACCTGCCACCACCACCTACAGCCCTCCTGCCACCACCACCTACAGCCCTCCTGCCACCACCACCTACAGCCCTCCTGCCACCACCACCTACAGCCCTCCTGCCACCACCACCTACAGCCCTCCTGCCACCACCACCCACAACCCACCTGCCACCCACCTGCCACCCACCTGCCACCCACCTGCCACCCACCTGTCACCCACCTGTCACCACCACCCACCTGCCATCCACAACCCACCTGCCACCCACCTGCCACCCACCTGCCACCCACCTGCCACCCACCTGTCACCCACCTGTCACCACCACCCACCTGCCACCCACAACCCACCTGCCATCCACTAACTACCACCCACCTGCCATCCACTAACTACCACCCACCTGCCATCCACTAACTACCACCCACCTGCCACCCACTAACTACCACCCACCTGCCACCCACCTGCCACCCACTAACTACCACCCACCTGCCACCCACCTGCCATCCACTAACTACCACCCACCTGCCACCCACCTGCCACCCACCTGCCATCCACCTGCCATCCACTACCTACCACCCACTACCACCCACCCACTACCTACCACCCACCACCCGCCACCCACCCACCACCCACCCGCCACCCACCCGCCACCCACTACCCACCCGCCACCCACCCGCCACCCACTACCCACCCGCCACCCACCCGCCACCCACCTGCCACCCACCTGCCACCCACCTGCCACCCACCTGCCACCCACCTGCCACCCACCCGCCACCCACCCGCCACCCACCCGCCACCCACCCGCCTCCCACCTGCCACCCACGACCCACCCACCACCCACCCACCACCCACCCACCACCCACCACCCACCCACCCACCCACCCACTACCCACCCACTACCCACTACCCACCCACTACCCACCCACTACCCACCCACTACCCACCCACTACCCACCCACTACCCACCCACCACCCACCCACCACCCACCCACCACCCACCCACCACCCACCCACCACCCACCCACCACCCACCCACCACCCACCCACCACCCACCCACCACCCACCCACCACCCACCCACCACCCACCCACCACCCACCACCCACCCACCACCCACCCACCACCCACCACCACCACCCACCACCCACCACCCACCCACCACCCACCCACCACCCACCCACCACCCACCCACCACCCACCACCCACTACCCACCTGCCACCCACTACCCACCTGCCACCCACTACCCACCTGCCACCCACTACCCACCTGCCACCCACTACCCACCTGCCACCCACTACCCACCTGCCACCCACTACCCACCTGCCACCCACTACCCACTACCCACCACCCACCAACCACCACCCACCTGCCATCTACTACCCACCTGCCATCTACTACCCACCTGCCACCCACCACCACCCACCTGCCACCCACCACCACCCACCTGCCACCCACCACCCGCCACCCACCACCCACCACCCACCACCCACCACCTACCGCCCACCTGCCACCCACTACCTACCGCCCACCTGCCACCCAACACCCACCTGCCACCCAACACCCACCTGCCACCCAACACCCACCTGCCACCCAACACCCACCTGCCACCCACTACACACCACCCACCTCCCACCCACTACACACCACCCACCTCCCACCCACCTCCCACCCACTACCCACCCACTACCCACCCACTACCCACCCACTACCCACCTCCCACCCACTACCCACCCACTACCCACCACCCACCCACTACCCACCACCCACCTGCCACCCACTACCCACCACCCACCTGCCACCCACTACCCACCACCCACCTGCCACCCGCCACCCGCCACCCGCCACCCGCCACCCACCACCCACCACCCACCTGCTACCCACTACCCACCTGCTACCCACTACCCACTACCCACCACCCACCCGCCACCCACCTTCCACCCACGACCCACCTGCCACCCACTACCCACCACCCACCCACCACCCACCTACCGCCCACCCACCACCCACCTACCACCCACCACCCACCTACCCACCCACCACCCACCTACCGCCCACCTACCGCCCACCTACCGCCCACCACCCACCTACCGCCCACCACCCACCTACCGCCCACCACCCACCTACCGCCCACCACCCACCTACCGCCCACCTGCCACCTACCGCCCACCTGCCGCCCACCTGCCACCTACCGCCCACCTGCCACCTACCGCCCACCTGCCACCTACCGCCCACCTGCCACCTACCGCCCACCTGCCACCTACCGCCCACCTGCCACCTACCGCCCACCTGCCACCTACCGCCCACCTGCCACCTACCGCCCACCTACCGCCCACCTGCCACCCACCGCTCACCTGCCACCCAATACCGACCACTCAACACCCACTACCGACCACCCGCCACACACCTACCACCCACCCGCCAAACACCTACCATCCACCCTCCAAACACCTACCATCCACCCGCCACACACCTGCCACCCACCCGCCACACACCTGCCACTCACCCGCCACCCACCTGCCACCCACCCGCCACCCACCCTCCACCCACCCGCCACACACCTACCACCCACCCGCCACACACCTACCACCCACCTACCACCCACCTGTCACCCACCTACCACCCACCTGTCACCCACCTACCACCCACCTACCACCCACCTACCACCCACCTACCACCTGTCACCCACCTACCACCTGTCACCCACCTACCCCCTGCCACCCACCTACCCCCTGCCACCTGTCACCCACCTACCCACCACCTGTCACCCACCTACCCACCACCTGCCACCCACCTACCACCCACCTACCCACCACCTACCCACCACCTGCCACCCACCTACCGACCACCTGCCACCCACCTACCCACCACCTGCCACCCACCTACCCACCAGAGCCTACCTGATCGCTGACAACTCTACTGATGAAGCCAGCTCAAAATAAAACTTACTTTTGTTTAATAAAATCTGGAAATCTTTTATCATACCTCAATTACCTCTGTCTTTATACCTGAAAACTATTTGATGTGGGGTTGATGTGGATATTGTGGGGTTGGGATGGTTATATAAGGTGGGGTTGGTTGAAAGGACTTTTATACTGAAGGAAGAATTGGATGTTGTGGAGGGTTGGGTTGGGTTGGGTTGGGTTGGGTTGGGTTGGGTTGGGTTGGGTTGGGATGGGTTGGGTTGGGATGGATGTCGTGGGGTTGGGTTGGGTTGGGTTGGATGTCGTGGGGTTGGGTTGGGTTGGGTTGGATGTCGTGGGGTTGGGTTGGGTTGGATGTCGTGGGGTTGGGTTGGGTTGGATGTCGTGGGGTTGGGTTGGGTTGGATGTCGTGGGGTTGGGTTGGGTTGGATGTCGTGGGGTTGGGTTGGGTTGGATGTCGTGGGGTTGGGTTGGGTTGGATGTCGTGGGGTTGGGTTGGGTTGGATGTCGTGGGGTTGGGTTGGGTTGGGTTGGATGTCGTGGGGTTGGGTTGGGTTGGATGTCGTGGGGTTGGGTTGGGTTGGATTGGGATGGATGTCGTGGGGTTGGGTTGGGTTGGATGTCGTGGGGTTGGGTTGGGTTGGATGTCGTGGGGTGGGGTTGGGTTGGGTTGGATGTCGTGGGGTTGGGTTGGGTTGGATGTCGTGGGGTGGGGTTGGGTTGGATGTCGTGGGGTGGGGTTGGGTTGGATGTCGTGGGGTTGGGTTGGGTTGGATTGGGTTGGATGTCGTGGGGTTGGGTTGGGTTGGATTGGGATGGATGTCGTGGGGTTGGGTTGGGTTGGATGTCGTGGGGTTGGGTTGGGTTGGATGTCGTGGGGTGGGTTGGGTTGGGTTGGGTTGGGTTGAATATCGTGGGGATGGGATGGACTGGATTGGATACAGTGGATGGGTTGGACTGTGTATTACTGAGTACTGGAATGGATATGCTCTATTCCCTATTCCCCTTCTCTTTCGTTTAGCTGCTGGCTCCTTCCTACTCCCCCACCCCTTGCACCTCCCTCCCCTTTTCCCCATCCTCCCTCCCCTCCCCCCACCCCACCACTCTCCTAACCCCACCTCCCCCCTTACCCACTCCCCCCTCACCCCACCACCTCCCCTCACCCCACACCTCCCCCCCACCCCACCCCTCACCCCTCTCACCCCACCACTCCCCCCTTTCACCCCACCCCTCACCCCCCCCTTCACCCCAACCCACCCCCTTCACTCCAACCCACCCTCCCTCACCCCAACCCACCCCCCCTCACCCCAACCCACCCCCCCTCACCACACCCCAGGGCCCTCTCTAGGACTATTACAACTGATTCTTTTCTTTTACTCTGAAAATTTCCCACACTTTAAACACTTTCTCCTTGAATATTAAACCCCAGTTGGCTTCAGCACAGGTGGAGGAAGCAGACACTGATGAAAACATTATAACTAAAAACAAACTCTGTACCTGTGCAGTGTGATCTCCTCAGACTTTCTCCTGCAGGTGTGGTCGCGTGGGAAGACAGCAGCCAGACCGACATTCCAGAGGCCATACTTCTCGCCACTCCATCCACATCTCCACTCCTCGCCTGTCTTAGCCACTCCATCGATGACACCACCACTACTCGCCTCTTCGCCATTCAGCCGACCAGAATTCGCCACCGTGCCCAGAGAGATGTCCATTTAAGTCCTGGATTATAAGACTTTGAAGAACTTTGGCCAGATTATATATGACATGGGTACAGTAAAACTGGTCCTCCACACACTGCCTCTCTTCGCCTTTCACCTGATGAGAAACCTGTCCTGGCCAGAAAGATCCTTGGTCTTGGAGGAAACACAAGAATTTGCATCGGATAAGTGACACTTGGAAATAATGAACCAACTAGTTAGGACTACGGTTGCTGACGCTTTTTGTCCTATAGAGGAAAACACCTTGTAAAGATTGCCGGAATAAAGGACTGGACTGGTGTTGTTAAATACCTACTTAGGCTGACAACAAACAACAATATGGTATGAACTGCAGAGTTAGGATCTAGAGACAAAGCTTAATTCCCACTGATGTTTTACTTTGAAAGTTTAATCTGAATAGGACACTTAACCATGTACAAATACTGTAACTGACCAGCTTATCTATACACATGCAGTAAATAATGGTAATTTTATTCCAGCCATTAGAGGAGAACCAGATACTTTACCTATTATCCCTGGACCTTACCTACCACATGGTTACTAAATAGGGGTGAATAGGACCAAAGGATAGTGAATCAGTACCCAGTGAGTCACACCTCCCTTCACTACCTATGTCATTCAAGCCTTCATATTAACTTAGCATTACCTATGGCATTCAAGCCTTCATATTAACTTAGCACTACCTATGTCATTCAAGCCTTCATATTAACTTAGCATTACCTATGGCATTCAAGCCTTCATATTAACTTAGCACTACCTATTGTATTCAAGCCTTCATATTAACTTAGCACTACCTATTGTATTCAAGCCTTCATATTAACTTAGCACTACCTATTGTATTCAAGCCTTCATATTAACTTAGCACTACCTATGGCATTCAAGCCTTCATATTAACTTAGCACTACCTATGGCATTCAAGCCTTCATATTAACTTAGCACTACCTATTGTATTCAAGCCTTCATATTAACTTAGCACTACCTATAGCATTCAAGCCTCCATATTAACTTAGCACTACCTATGGCATTCAAGCCTCCATATTAACTTAGCACTACCTATGGCATTGAAGCCTTGATACTTTAACTTAGCTGCTTTGAGAACTGATAGTCTTTAGATCTGGCTTGATGAACTCTGATAAAGGTGCAGTATACCCACTTCAGTACCTCATTTGGACTTTGACGAAGGGGTAAACCTGACTGCACAATAGACTTAGAACTTTCCCTGACAGGATGGCAAGAAGGCTTTGCTAACAGCACTAGTGAAGGGATACATAGGAGTATCTGGATCTACTCTAAAATAGGACATGGGTAAAGAACACCATTACCTACACTGGATACAATAGCTGGTCAGACTTACATGCAGTGTGTCTGCAGTACACTCATTGCAGGTTTCCTTATCAAGATACCTTAAGTACACATGGGAAAAAACCTGAATGGAGAACACTAAGGTAAGAAGTACTATGAAAATTACCAACCAGCGAGATGACCTGGAGGGCCAGTGTACAGGAGCTTCAGCACCAGAGTATATATAAAACAGTCTGGCAGTAACATGAATAAACTGCAGGCACCAGAGGAAATAACTCTGGAGGATTATAAACAGCCGAAATAAGGCTATTACTGCTAGTCAGTCTTGTACAAATACTGTAGTTACCCATCAATAAACCATAGCTGACCAAAGTACTGGTTTTGCTGTACCTGGGGGAGGGGTCTGCACAATGTCCGAAATAAGGGTTTTGCATCCGTAGATTTTACACACAAAAGCTCCAAAATATTCTAAGTTGAAATAGGGGGTTTACATCCGTAGAGTTTTTAGTTGAACCAGGGGTTTTGCATCCGTAGAATTTTAAAAGGTAAAGTAGGTGTTGTACCCCCCCCCCCCCTTTCTGGTCACAGTTTCCAAGTTGAAGTAGGGGTTTTATATCCCTAGACTTTATTCCCACTTCTCTGGTGGGTATAAAGTCTAAGTCCGAAGTAAGGGTTTGGTGCCCTTAAGACTTATACCAGATCCAGTCACTCGAAAAAATCCTAAGTCCAAATTGGAGTGCTTTTTGGACTTAGGATTTTTCGAGATGGTGGAACTGGTATAAAGTCCAAGTTGAATTGTGGGTTTTTATACCCAAGAGTTTATAGCAGCAAGTTAACTTGTGCTGGAGTCTACTGTGTACTCTGTTCCATGTCTTTGGCAACTAGAGTATAGCATTGTAGGCTTTCTTTGAATACTTTACTTTTTCTGTGATATTGTATTTTAGTCATTTGTAATACCATAAAGGGCAAAGTAAAGTTGATATACAGCTGATTCTTTTATTATCTTTAGTGTTTTACAAGAGTTTACAATTACAATACATTTACAAAGTATACAAGTAGCAATGGCAGCAGCTGTTAGGT
>NC_137021.1:45832376-45854876 GCF_032717465.1 Coenobita brevimanus
GTAGCAAAATGGCAGTGTGCAGGGCGACATGGAGGCGATTTGTTTATGGCCACCTCATACAGGTTTAAGGAGTCTAGCTATAGATATTTAGACAATTAGGGCTATAGATGTAGGTGACAATACACGACTATTAAAATTACATCCATTTCCCTTATTTTCTACAATTTCTTTGGCCTACAACGCTTCCTGGCTGACCGTAAGATATCCCCGTGTCCTAATTTAGTCACCTTAATGGCAAAAACAGCAAAACCCAACACTTGCAGCAAGAGGAGAAGCCTACACACCATCACTACCCCCTAACCAGCAAAACGACGTCTATTGCCCTCATCTGTTGAATCTATTTGACCTATGACACTTCCTGGTTGGCAGCAAGATACCTCTGTGTCCTATCTGAATCAGCTTAATGGCAAAAACAGCGAAATTTAACCTCAAAACAGTAAAATTTAACACTTACATCAGGAGACGGAGCCGACGCAGCCTCACCCTCTTATCGTCCGAGTACCACTGACTGACCAATGGAATGCCATGCTTGTTCAGCCCAGAAACTTGTGTGAAACATTACCCAACTACTTTTACAACCCCTAGAGGGCATGGAGACCCTCTCATCTTCAGGGTAACTCTAGTATTTATTCTAGCTAATACCAGAGGCTATTATGCACATGTGAGCTATTTATAAGTGTCTGAGAGCGTAAATGTTGTAAATATTAACCCTCCAATGATGTGACAACTCTAGTACTTTTATTTTATTAGATTCCAGACGATTTTATTCAGCTGGGATTGGGTCATAAGGGCCTGGGTGCATAAGAGAAAACCGTCGTAGAGGAAGCATCAGGGACCGTAGCAAACAAAGTCAGAAATTATACTTAGATGTTTACCATACTCTATTCACTTTCACTTTGTCTAATATTGCCATCTCCTCACCTTAAATGCTGAGCTGTAAGGATACATTAACACTAGAATATAGAACAATGCTCTCTTTTCCCTAAATGGACCTAAAATTACCATCTCTTCATCTTGAATGCTGAGTTGTAACAATAGATGAACAACAAAACATGATGCTAGTCACGAAGAAGTGCTATGTAAAGGATGTAGAGCCATACCATTGTCATTTCCTGGCACTGGGCTACGTGAAATGAGTAAAATGACCTACACAGGAATGGAAAACCGGCCCGTGTTAGAGGAAGACCGGTATAGTCACGAAAAGGTGATGTGGAATGGATACAGAACTTCACTTTAACTTGGCCTAAAATTGCCATCTCTCCATCTTGAATGCTGAGCTGTAACAAGAGCCTGACGATACAATATGATGATAGTCACGAAAAAGTGCTGTTGAAGATATGTAGAGCCGTGTTATCGTCTTCTTCTGCCTGTAATTATGCTATGAGAAATAAGCAGCAAATATAAGATCTCAGCCATATTAAGTCTGATAAGCTATACATACAGCTTAATGGAACGCTCTGGTAAAAATTACAGCTATAAACTCATTCTACAACTCCCTAGCACCTGTCCCTTGGCGATTAATTTGCTTATTACACCTTACTCTCCTACTGTGCTGTATAAATACTTCAAGCTTTACCATAATCTGCATAAAAAACGTACAAAAGGATGTTAATCAGCCTTGTCCAAAAATATATCGCTAAGGAAGTCTTTGGTTGACTAGTGGGAGGTGCCTGTGTGTTACCATGGCAACCTCTCACACCACCAGTTACATACACACATTTTCCCACCAGCAAGTTCCATTAGAGAGCATTGTGTGTGTGTGTGTGTGTGTGTGTGTGTGTGTGTGTACAGTCATGCGTGTGCCTGCTCATCTCACCGCAATGCTCCGCCAACACCCACAACACTTTTCTCCTTAATTTCTTACCATAGAGAACTCTTACATTCCTGGATCATTTCAAAAACTTGGTTCGACGTCGTTCTTACATATTATGAAGGAAAAAAAGGTAACTGTTGATATAAATGTTCGTACAATAACATTATATATAAACTGCGGGAGATATATTCTTTTCACATTCACTTGGCCCAGATTTTCGTTCTTTTGCAGCTGATTTCACGTAGTTCAGTGGCAGAAAGTACAATGCTATGGCTCTACAATCTTGCCTCAGCACATCTGCGTGACCAGCATCATCTTCCAGTGTTCATCTACTGCTACAACTCAGCATTCAGGACGGAAATAGGGGAGTTTTAGGCCAAGTTAGAGTAAAAAGAGTATAGTGGACAATATTCATAGTCTTGCCTTGGTTAGAGTGTGTTACACACACACACACACACACACACACTCCCTTCCCCACCAAGAAGTCCTACCTTAGAATACTTGTGTGTGTGTGTGTGTGTGTGTGTGTGTGTGTGTGTGTACAATCTTATCAGTGTGACGTGTGCGTGTGTGTAGTCATGTGAGTATATTTCACGTACATGTGTAGGTGTGTAAGTATAAACAGTCTTATCAGTATGACGTGTGTGCGTGTCTGTATGTGACGTACATGTGTAGGTGTGTATGTGCGTGTGTTTGACGTATATGTGTTGGTGCCTGTGCGTGTGTATGTACTGTACGTGTATGATTCGTGATGTGTGTATGTGTATGTATGCATATATGTTTGTAGTGTGTGCACATTTGTGATATATGTATGTAGATGTGTGTGTGTGTGTGTGTGTGTGTGTGTGTGTGAAGTGTGCGTGTATGTATGAAGTGTTTGCGTGTGTGTATGTAGTGTGTGCATGTGTATGAAGTGTGTGCGTGTGTATGAAGTGTGTGCGTGTGTGTATGTAGTGTGTGCGTGTGTATGTATGTATGTATGTATGTATGTAGGTGTATACACGTTATCTTAAAGCTCTACGTTTTCATTCAATACGGCACGGTAGAGAGAGAGAGAGAGAGAGAGAGAGAGAGAGAGAGAGAGAGAGAGAGAGAGAGAGAGAGAGAGAGAGGAAGGCCGTTGACTGTGTGTGTGTGTGTGTGTGTGTGTGTGTGTGTGTGTGTGTGTGCATCAGTACTGAGGCTGGGCAGTTACAGCTAACTGAAGAACGTGGGCAAGTAGGTAGGCAAGAATAAACGTAAGTAGGTAGGTAAGTAGGTAGATAAGGAGGTAGGCAAAGTAGGTAGGTATTTAGATAGGTAGGTAGGTAGGTAGGTAGGTAGATTGGTAGGTAGGTAGACAGAGAAATAGGTGGGTAGGTAAGTAGGTTGGTAGGTAGGTAAGTAGGTTGGTAGGTAGGTAGGCAGGTCGGTAGGTAGGCAAGAATAAAGTTAAGTAGGTAGATAGGTCAGTAGGTAGGTAAGTAGGTAGGAAGGTAGGTAAGTAGATAAATAGGTAGGTAGGCTGGTAGGTAAGTAGATACGAAGGTAGGTAGGTAAGTAGATATGTAGGCAGGACGGTAGGTAGGCCATTAGTATGTATATATGGAGATACCTAATAGACAACAGACAGACAGACAGACAGACAGACAGGATGGATGAAGGGAAGGAAGGAAGGAAGGAAGGAAGAAAGGAAGGAAAGAAGGAAGGAAGAAAGGAAGGAAGAAAGGAAGGAAGAAAGAAAGGAAGGAAAGAAGGAAGGAAGAAAGGAAGGAAGAAAGGAACGAAGGATTGAATGAATGAATGAATGAAGGAAGGAAGGAAGGAAGGAACAAAGGAATGAATGAAGGAATGAATGAAGGAAGGAAGGAAGAAAGGATCGATGGAAGGAAGGAAGGAAGAAAGGAAGGAAGGAAGGAATGAATGAAGGGAGGAAGGAAGGAAGAAAGAAAGGAAGAAAGGAAGGAAGGAAGGAAGCAGGAAGTAAGGAAGAAGAGAAAATGACTAAGGGAGAGGAGGGGGGGGGTGGAGGGAGTGGCTGGGGACGAGAGTCAAGGAGACGGGCTGGAGACGCGCCAGACGAGAGAATATGATACCTCAGGCGCGTCCCCAGCCCGTCTCTTCTGGCCTTTCGTCCCCAGCCACTCTGTTTGTCTGTCTGTCTCTGTCTCTTTCTGTCCATCTGTCTGCCTGTCTCCGTGTCTGTCTGTCTGCCTGTCTCCGTGTCTGTCTGTCTCTCTGTCTCTCTGTCTGCCTGTCTCCGTGTCTGTCTGTCTCTCTGTCTGTCTCTCAGTCTGTCTCTCTCTCTGCCTCTCTCTCTCTCTCTCTCTCTCTCTCTCTCTCTCTCTCGCTTTGTCTGTCTGTCTCTATCTCTGAGTTTCTCTGTCTCTCTCTCTCTGTCTCCTTTTGTCCGCCTCTCTGTCTGTCTGTCTGTCTGTCTCTCTCTCTCTCTCTCTCTCTCTCTCTCTCTCGCTTTGTCTGTCTGTCTCTATCTCTGTCTTTCTCTGTCTCTCTCTCTCTGTCTCCTTTTGTCTGTCTGTCTGTCTGTCTGTCTGTCTCTGTCTGTCTGTCTGTCTGTCTGTCTGTCTGTATCTCTCTCTCTCTCTCTCTCTCTCTCTCTACCACGTGTCTTCACTGCCTGAGCTTCTCTAGGGACAAGATAGGTAGGTAGGGTAGGGTAGGGTAAGGCAGGGCAGGGCAGGGTAGGGTAGGGTAAGGCAGGGCAGGGCAGGGCAGGGTAGGGTAAGGCAGGGCAGGGCAGGGTAGGGTAGGGTAGGGTAGGGTAGGGTAGGGTAGGGTAGGATAGGGTAGGGTAGGGCAGGGCAGGGCAGGGCAGGGCAGGGCAGGGCAGGGTAGGATAGGGTAGGGTAAGGTGGAGAAGGGTAGGGTACGGTAGGGTAAAGTAGGGTAAGGCAGGCCAGGGTAGGGTAGGGTAGGGTAAGGTAGGGTAGGGTAAGGCAGGCCAGGGTAGAGTAGGGTAGGGTAGGACAGGGCAGGGCAGGGCACAGCAGGGCAGGGTAGGGTAGGGTAGGGTAGGGTAGGGTAGGGTAGGGTAGGGTAGGGTAGGGCAGGGTAGGGTAGGGTAGGGTAGGGTAGAGTAGGGTAGGGTAGTGTAGGATAGGGTAAGGTAGAGTAGGGTAGGGCAGGGCAAAGTAGGGTAGGGTAGGGTAGGGTAGGGTAGGGTAGGGTAGGGTAGGGTAGGGTAGGGTAGGGTAGTGTAGGGTAGGGTAGGGTAGGGTAGGGTAGCAGAATGACAGAAAGACAATACTACAGCTCTACACCGTTGCCATGGCACTTCTTCGTGATTAGCGCCATATTCTAGTGCTAATCTCCTTTTCACCGGCGACTTATCCTGCATTTTTTATTTTTTAGGGAGGGAGAGAGAGAGAGAGAGAGAGAGAGAGAGAGAAAATGAGAACGGTGTGTGTTGCATCAGCTGACTTGAGATATTTGTGGGTTTCACCTCCCTCCTTCCCTCTCTCTCTCATTAGTCCCATCACGGGAAGGGGTGCTGAAGTCTACCGACATACCAGCCACGGTTCAGGAGAAAAGTCTACGGATAAAGCGACCCAAGTTTCACTTCCGAAATTTTACTCAGAGGGGTGTGTTACTGGGGGGGGGGTATTGGGCTGTTTTTTTTTAGGTGTATTAGGTGTATGTATGGAGTGTGTCTGGGGTGTGTTTGGGGTGTGTGTTTGGGGTGTGTATGGAGTGTATCTGGGTTGTTTTTTTGGGGGGTGTTTGGGGTGTGTATGGAGTGTATCTGGGGTGTGTAGCATACTCTCCAAGTACACCTCAAATACACCCCCAAAACACCCCAAACATACCCCAAACACACCCCAAACACATTCCAAACACACCTCAAACACACGAAAAATACACCCAAAATACAGCCTCCAAACACTCAAAATATATCCCAATCACACCCCATACACACCCCAAACAGAATCCAAAACCCCCCAAACACACCCCAAACAGAACCCACACAACCCCCAAACAGAACCCACAAAGCCCCCTAAACACACCCCAAACAGAATCCACACAACCCCCAAACACACCCCAAACAGAACCCACACAACCCCCAAACACATCAAAAACACACCCCAAACAGGACCCACACAACCCCCAAAAGACACCCCAAACAGAACGCATACAAACCCCCAAACACACCCCATGCAGAATCCACATAACCCCCCAGACACACCAGAAACAGAACCCACACATCCCCCCAAACACTCCCCCCAAACACCCCAAACAGAACCCACACAACTCCCCAAAACACACCCCAAGCAGAACCCACACAACCCCCTCAAACACACCCCAAACAGAACCCACACAACCCCCCAAAACACACCCCAAACAAAACCTACACAACCCCCCCAAACACACCCCAAACAGAACCCATATAACCCCGCAAACGCACCTCAAACTGAACCCACACGATCCAACAAACACACCCCAAACTCCTCTCTCTCTCTCTCTCTCTCTCTCTCTCTCTCTCTCTCTCTCTCTCGCATTTTCCGTCAATCCTCCCTTCAGTCACTCTCCAGACATCTACTTACCACACATGCTAACTCCCTAACACCTGTAACTTACCAATTTATTTAAATATCTGGTTAGTTGATGCATTCTTGTATGTTATTCACGCAGTCTTCATTGACATCACAAAAATACAAATTGCAGACAACACAATACAGTATCTAGGAGCAATAAACACAAAATATCGCTACGGAAGGAAGGAAGGAATAATCAAGAGTAAGCACCGAGCCATAATATGGCTATATGGCAATGCAGAAGTAGAGGGAAAATATAGGCCGGGAGAAACAAGGAAATATCAAGAACAGAGGTAGGACAGAGGGGAAGAAGAGGACAGTAAGGAGAGATAAATGGGAGACAAAAAGGCCCCTTTTAGTCGCCTCTTACGACAAGCAGGGGTACTGGGATATTGCTATGGAGAAAGCTTAAGGAAACCATACGGTACTTAAGCTGATGAGACCACAGGACTAAGAATTACCTCTAGATTCATTTTGCAGCAGCAAGCAACTCTTAGGGTGCGGCCAAACTTGCGCGAAACATGTGACCGAGAAGACGACACAAAGCACCGGGATAGAGCCGCTGCAATATCCGAGTCTGATCGTTGGAAGGGCCCCTGAGCGTCATTTCCTCTTGTCGGTCACATGTTTGGCTCAAGCGTGGCCCCACCGTAACCCAAAGCTTTCCATCTCAGGTGCTACCGATTGTCCTGTCCTTCCCTACTGGCCGAGCAGCGTGGCCACGATCATTGCACGAGCCTGCCAAAATATCATATACTCTTTGAATACTTTTTATTTATTGCCAGACGCCTTAATCCCGTAAGGGATGGCCACAAACAAATCGCCTCCATGTCGCCCCGTCTCCCGCCATTTCACTGCCCTGCTCCCAGCTCACCCCTGCTCTCTCATATACCTCCCACAGATCCGGTAGAGCAGCTGCCGAGAAAAGACGTCTCTCCCAGCAACACAGGCTTTCATAAAACTCTACGGACATTGCTACCACAGTTTCACTTACTCTGACCAAACCACCTCCCGACCCAGCATTATCACAATCGTCTCACCTCGACTGCAGATATGCATTGCCTCTCTTGGCGGCTGTACTCTGCAGTCAGGTAGAGCTTTGATCCTCGTACACTTCTCCTCTTGCCTCACTCCTCCTCCCAATCCTACCCCAACATCAGACATACACACACACACACACACACTCAGTACATCCTATCCCCCCCTTACCCCCTGCTCTCCTTGCCCACTTTGCCGTAGGATTTCCTGTTACCCCGCTACTGACGAACTGAGGGAAGGCCGTTTAGGGCTGACACGACGGGGGTCACTACAGTAGAGTGACTGGGGAGCCAGGGGGTAACAGGAAGGCACCCTGCTGTTAGGGTTAGGTTCCCCATCAAGGGGCAGTCCGGAGTAGGCGTCAGGGTCCCTCCTCACGACGTCCTCTAGAGGGCGTGGGAGGTAAAAACCAGGCGCCCAGGATCTCTGGCATAGATAGGCCTGGCACCCAACTTTACTGTCTCACACAATGGACTCGAGATCGGGATCAAAGACCATCCACAGAGGCAATCCACAAAGCTCATCTGCAAAACACCAAGCAGCGGGACAGAAACGTGCAGACAACAGAGCAAAAAAGCCTCAGCCACCCACACCTCAGCTTGCTGCAACGAAGAAGCAACTCCCCAACAACGGAACTAAGGAGAACCCCCCGCCACAGCCATCAACATCAAGCTATGAACCTAACGACGATGACTTTCATGTCCCCATGGACGTTTCGCAAGCTACTCCTCCCAGCCAAACCACCCACAATCAGGAGGAGTCAATGAACACAAGCACAACAGAGGAAACACGCACAGCCAGCACAACTGCCTCCTCAAACTCTTTCTCTTCACGAACAACTACTGCCCTCATGCCAGACGAAACCGCCAGCACTGTATCCACCTCCACCCCTTCCACCACAACCATCAAAGACGACGTCTTCCAGCCGGCCTCCAAGAAAAGAAGGAGCGGAAAAAAAGAGCCTCAGTTTCACTGATAACCCCCATCATAATACAGCGACCCCCTCCCCTCCTCTCATACACCACAACCCTCGGGAAACGCCACTTCCTCGGCCAGAAGCCATCCATCACTGCAACCCAGCACCTACAACAGAAGACAGCCCATGGTCTCAGTGAAACCCCTAACCTCACCCCCATCCAAATTCCCAGGCTTCCAGATTACACGACAGGACTCCTTCCCAACCAGCTACGACATTGTTGGCCCTGGAAGAGGAACACCCCGAACTAAAAATCACAATCATACCTGGCAAGAACAACAGCACGGTCATGGTTCCACTCGACGAAGACTCCCTCAACCTCCTAGCAACGATCGACACGGCAGGACACCAACCCATTCTACTACAGAAGATCGACCCTCAACTCAACACCCGAAAACTGATCCTAATGGGTTACCCCCTCAAATACCCCCTACGCCCCATCATTCGACACCCACAAGTGGAAGAAGCCGCCCGCTGTATTACCAAAGCCTCTGGCGAGCCTCCGTCTCCTGCCCACATAACACACGAAGCAGCAACCCAAACAGCTCAACCTCCACCTCAGTCAGAAACAACAACACCATCCCTTCTGCACACCCTCGTCATGAACCCAGAACAAATAGCACAAACCAAAGCCACCCTACGATCTTCCTGCCATTATCTCGGAACAGCCATCATAAAATGTGTTGGGGCTCAGCTCCACTGCCCCCTCAACCCCCAACTCCTCACACCAGCACTCAACACCATGATAGACACCTGGATAGAGGGCACACACTTCTCCAACAGTCTCGCCCAGTTCAGCGATCCTCAGCCAAATCGACAAAACCCAATACAATCCACAACGACCCTCGTACCCGACCCAGAACACACCCTAGGAACGAGTGCCTCCTCTCACAAACAACCAGACAAACCCAATCCTCATCACCTCAGCTTAACCCTCCTGCCTCCACAAACCCAACGCCTCAAACCACGGAGCATTTCAGCGGACCTAGACAAACGAGAACGCCCTCGCTCCCAGTTCCCTCCACTCCACACCAGCCACAGAAGACTAAACAATGTTCATACGGACCAAACCCCCCCCCCCCCCCTAATTAGTACCGGGCCACAACACCGTCCTAACCAAACAGCAAACCCACCACCCCCAACACACAACCTAAAGATCATACAATAAAACATCCTTGGCGCCAAAACAAACTCATCCTTCTTCACGAGGCTGCGCACAGAGACAAAACAGACATCTTCCTCTTACAAGAAACCCTCATCACCGAACAACATTCCCTCAAGCTAAAGAGCTTTAACTCCTTTCTCCTGCACTCCCGGGGCGGCCACAGAGGCTGTGCCATTCTCATACGTAATCACATTCAGGCAAACAAAATCCCACAACCACCACACTGCGGCGAAGAGGTCGAAATTCAGGGTGTATCCATCACCTCAGCCAACACTCCCCTAAAAATCTTCAACATTTATCGCAAACCTAGCGCCGCCCTCGACTTAGCAGAACTCTTCACCCTCGCAGCCAATGAAATGACGCTAATCAAAGGCGACTTGAATGCCCATCACCCCTGCCTAGGATCCACATCCCCCACCAACCCCGCAGGACGACACATATCAGAACTCCTAACCCTCACTCCTGGCATACAACTCCTAAATGACCCCAACACTCCCACACATTTACAAGGCGCTCCCACACACTTACAAGGCGCTCCCACACATTTACAAGGTGCTCCCACACACTTACAGTACAAGGTGGCAGACTCGACCTCACGCTTCTAACCACAGGAATGGCAACACACACTGAATGGGACCCCCACCCAACCCTGACATCAGATCACTTCGCCAGACACACTTAATCTCCCCCCACTACCCCGACCCCCCCGGACCCCCTCCTAAGTGGTGCACAAAAAAGCCAATTGGAGACTCTTCACAGCCTCACTGGAAGAAATCATAACCCAACTCGAACCTTCAGACAACCTGGACGAACACGAACACCAGATCTCAGCAGCCTTCACCACTGCCGCCGAAACTGCGATCCCTACAACCTCTCACAAACACCGACATTTCAAGGACTACTGGTACTATAATGACAGAGTCATAGAGTTAAACCATCACGCTAACAGTGCCAGAAAAATATACAAAGCCCACCCAACCCCTCAAAACAGACAATATATTAAGGCAGTCATCCAGAATACAATTAAAGAAAAACAAACCATCAGAGAAAACAAATGGCTGGAGTGGTGCAGATCCTTAAGCGCCAACATCAACCTAGGCCACATTTGGAAAACACTCAGAGCCGTCTTAAAACCCCCACAACCCCGTCCCCCAACACACCCCAACCCTCAGGAAGAGGCCGAAAGAATAGCGTCACTTTTCGTCCATTAAACCTCTCCGTTCTGCACCCCACGACACATACAAAACCGCCTCAACACCCTACACGCCGAGTGCGATGCAAGAATACACCTCGCTAAAAACACCCTTGCCCAGCAGACCAAACCATTACTATCCAAGAATTCCATCGTTCACTCAAAACCAGCAGCGACACAGCCCCCCGTATTAACCAAACCACCTACTCCATGTTATCTCACGCTGGACCGAATGCCACCACTGCCATTCTCAACCTCGTAAATCACTCCTGGACTTTAGCCAAAAATCCCTCTGCAGGGGAAAAGGCTGCCATTCAACCAATCCCTAAACCCAAAGACCTTGGTAACTACAGACCTATATCCTTCCTCAGCTGCCTCGGAAAAACATGGAAAGGATGGTCCACCAACGTCTGCAATGGAGCACACCCACGCCACACCAATATCTGTTTGCATAAACCAGAGGAAGGGGGACAGCAGAATGCCTCACCACATTCATGGCAGAAGTAGGCAACGGGAAGAGCTTAGTCATCTTTCTGGATCTCGAAAAAGCATTCGAGCGCGCCTGTCCCGAGGCGATCCTCTCTACCTTTGCCAGCAAGAGAATTGGGGGTCGCCTCTTCGGCTGGCTCGAGGACTTCTTCAGAAATCGAGAAGCTCTCGTACGCTTCCAAGGACACTCTTCCACTTTCCGCAGACACATCAACGGCACTCCACAGGGCAGTATAATCAGCCCAACTCTCTACAACACCCTCATGGACATTCTCCTACAAACAAACATCGGCCCAGACATACGCGTTCTCTGCTATGCCGACGATCTAGCACTAATGGTGAACCGAGGCCCCCTCTATGACAAAGCTCAATGAACCCTTTCCCAACTCCACCAAGGATGTATAGATCTCGGCCTATCTATAAACACCCAAAAAACAAAAACAAAGCACTAGCACTAGGCATGCAACCCCCCTCCTCACGTCCTCTACATCTCGGCTACAACCCGATCGAATATGTAAACCCTCACCTTTATCTCGGAGTGTGGATCGACTCCAATCTATCCTTCAGAACCGAAATCAGTTTTCTAAAAGAGAAAACAAACCTTAGACTCAGCGCCCTCAGATCCCTTACAGACAAGAGCAAAGGGGCCTCATATAATGTCCTCAGACTATTTGACATCCAAGCTATTCGCTCCGTCATCGACTATTGTGCCCCTATACCCGTCGGCGCAAACCCCACCCTAATCCAAAAACTCGAAACCACCCAAAACGAGGCACTCCTTATCATGACCAACTCACCCAGATGGACACGCCTCTGCAAACTCCGCATGGAGTGCAAGATCGAAGCCATTCAACACCGAATAAAAGCTAGAGCTGCATGAATCATAGCGAAAATGACCCACAGTGCGACACCTCTCCCACCCTCAACACGAGTCCGAGCCAGCATCAACCTTCACCCTGATCTGCTGAAACAAAATTGGACCCACTGCACTGTGAAAGCCATCCGACTTTTCAACCTCGACACCGTCATACAACAAGAACCAGTTGCTCTCGACCCAGAATACCGGCAGCCACCCCCCTGGGCTCCACCCCCTTTCAAACTAATAACGCCACACTCCTCCGCCAAAGCCAACACTCCCACAGAAGAAGTACGCCAACTCAGCCTAGAACTCATCGCTCACCTCACTCCCCCCAACTTCATCACATACTACACCGACGGATCTGTTAATCCACCCAAAGCAGGAGCCGCCTTCATCTGCGGGAACAAGACAGCAGCCTGGCGAATCACAGACGGAGCATCAACCCTCCTCATTGAACTCGTAGCTATCCGTGAAGCCCTAATAGACGCCAAAAACACCACTGTATCGCCAGCCATCATTATACACACTGACTCCCTCTCTGCAATACAAGTACTACGCCAACCAGACCGCTACGACAATATCAACATCTGCAGCACCATTGTCAACACGACATACCAAATATCAGCAAGAAAAACTATAATCATACACTGGATCCCCAGCCACGTAGGCATAAGCGGAAATGAAAAGCAGACAACGCCGCCAAACAAGCCACAAACTGCCCCCACATCGATATCGAAGTCACACTTAGCCACTCACAAATCAAAAAGAAAATATTAAACAAAGCATCAGCCTTCAACCAAGCATATCCCAGACAAGAAAACAACTACACTCATTCACTGCTGCGAAGGTTACGGCTAGAACATCGCCCCCTTCCCAATATAATCGACGAACAAAACCAAAACTGCAAACACTGCAACGCAAACTCTCCTTTTCCCCTACTACATTATCTACTAAAATGCCCTGCAACCGAACTACTCAGAGCGGCAGAATCTACCCCAACCCACACATCCCACCCACTGAACCCTCCGCCACCCCCCCCCCCTTCATGTCCTAGATGCTGCAGGAGCTGCCCCAATTAGACAAAACCCACCCAACACCCTCATCCGCCTCGTGCAAACCGCCACTCCACCAAAATAACGCTCTCTCTCTCTCTCTCTCTCTCTCATCAGTGCCACCACGAGAAGGCGTGTCTATAGTGTTTGTGGTAAAAGTTTACGGACATACCAGCCACTGTTCGGGGGGAAAGTCTACGGATGAAGCGACCCAAGTTTCACTACCGAAATTTTTTCTCTGAGGAGTGTCAGACTCGTGGGGGCGGGGAGTATGGGGCTGCTTGTTTGGGTGTATTAGGTGTATGTATGGAGTGTACCTGGGTTGTGTTTGGGGTGTGTGTGTTTGGGGTGTGTATGGAGTGAATCTGGGATGTATAGTCTACACCCCAAGAACACCTCAAATACACCCCCAAAACACCCCAAACACATTCCAAACACACCTCAAACACACCCAAAATACACCCAAAATACACCCCAAAAGACTCAAAATATACCCCAAACACACCCCATTCAAACCCCATACACACCCTAAAAAAAAAACCACACAACCCCTCAAAACACTCCCTAAACACACCCCAAACAGAACCTACAGAATCCCCAAAAACAAACCCCCCAAACACCCCAAAGACACCCCAAATAGAACCCAGACAACCCGTCAAAACAGACCCCAAACAGAACCCACACAACACCCCCAACACACCCCAAACAACACCCCCAAACACACCCCAAACAACACCCCCAAACACACCCCAAACACACCCCAAACAACACCCCCAAACACACCCCAAACAACACCCCCAAACACACCCCAAACAACACTCCCAAACACACCCCAAACAACACCCCCAAACACACCCCAAACAACACCCCCAAACACACCCCAAACAACACCCCCAAACACACCCCAAACAACACCCCCAAACACACCCCAAACAACACCCCCAAACACACCCCAAACAACACCCCCAAACACACCCCAAACAACACCCCCAAACACCCCAAACAACACCCCCAAACACACCCCAAACAACACCCCCAAACACACCCCAAACAACACCCCCAAACACACCCCAAACAGAACCCACACAACCGTCTAAACACACTCCAAACACACCACAAACACACCCCAAACAGAACCCACACAACACCCAAACACACCCCAAACTGTGCCCACACAAACCCATAACACAAGCAGGGTCTTCTGTGTCATATTCCACTGCATGCGACTTTGGAAACTTCGTGGCGACTTGGCTGTGTGTGTGGGACGGGGGTGTATTGGTGTGGCTGTGTGTGTGGACATGTGGCTGTGTGTGAATGCTAGACTGGCTACACCCGTGTGTGTGTGTGTGTGTGTGTGTGTGTGTGTGTTTCATGAATCCTATCCTCGTGTATGGATGTATGAATGAATGACTATGTATGTATTACTATGTATGTACCGTATGTATATCGCTTTTATCAACGTGTATAAAAATTGATGATTGTCTGAGTACATACGGTATGTATGTAAAATGCCTTCGTCTGATTACGTCGGGATAATACACTTACTTCAGACTGTGTAGGAAAAAAACCTTCGTCTGATTGCGTCGGAAAAACACACTTACGTCAGACTGCGTCGGAAAAACACACTTACGTCAGACTGCGTCGGAAAAACACACTTACGTCAGACTGCGTCGGAAAAACACTCTTACGTCAGACTGCGTCGGAAAAAACACACTTACGTCAGACTGCGTCGGAAAAACACACTTACGTCAGATTGCGTCGGAAAAACACACTTACGTCAGATTGCGTCGGAAAAACACACTTACGTCAGATTGCGTCGGAAAAACACAAGTCAAACTGCGTCGGAAAAATACCTTCGTCTGATTGCCTCGGAAAAATACACTTACGTCAGACTGCGTCGGAAAAAACACACTTACGTCAAATTGCGTCGGAAAAACACACTTACGTCAGACTGCGTCGGAAAAACAAACTTACGTCAGACTGCGTCGGAAAAAACACACTTACATCAGATTGCGTCGGAAAAATACACTTACGTCAGATTGCGTCGGAAAAACACACTTACATCAGATTGCGTCGGAAAAACACAAGTCAAACTGCGTCGGAAAAATACCTTCGTCTGATTGCCTCGGAAAAATACACTTACGTCAGATTGCGTCGGAAAAACACACTTACGTCAGATTGCGTCGGAAAAACACACTTACGTCAGATTGCGTCGGAAAAACACACTTACGTCAGATTGCCTCGGAAAAATACACTTACGTCAGATTGCGTCGGAAAAACACACTTACGTCAGATTGCGTCGGAAAAATACACTTACGTCAGATTGCGTCGGAAAAATACACTTACGTCAGATTGGGTCGGAAAAATACACTTACGTCAGATTGCGTCGGAAAAATACACTTACGTCAGATTGCCTCGGAAAAATACACTTACGTCAGATTGCCTCGGAAAAATACACTTACGTCAGATTGCGTCGGAAAAATACACTTACGTCAGATTGCGTCGGAAAAACACACTTACGTCAGATTGGGTCGGAAAAATACCATCGTCTGATTGCGTCGGAAAAATACCTTCTTCAGATTGCATCGAAATAATAAACTTACGTCAGATTGCGTCGGAAAAATTCTTACGTCAGATTGCGTCGGAAAAATTCACTTACGTCAGATTGCGTCGGAAAATTTCTTACGTCAGATTGCGTCGGAAAAATACACTTACGTTAGATTTCGTTGAAGAAATACGTCAGTTTGCGTTCTCTCTCTCTCTCTCTCTCTCTCTCTCTCTCTCTCTCTCTCTCTCTCTTTCTCTCCCAAAAAATAAAATACGCAATGCAGGATACATCGCCAGGGAACAGGCGTAATGAAGCCTTTCAGTGGAGGTCATGTGGGCAATACGCATGGTGTTAGCTTGGCTGGTGCAGGGAGTCTGTGTTACCATGGCAACCCCCCCACCTCACCACACCATCGCAGACATACACACATTTCCCTGCACTAGGCCCCATAACAGAATTAGTGTGTGTGTGTGTGTGTGTGTGTGTGTGTGTGTGTGTGTGGATGTGTTGTGTGTAGGTGGGGTGGGAGGGTGTATGGTTTGATGTGGTCGCAGTGTGTGTGTGCGTGCGTGCGTGTGTGTGTGTGTGTGTGTGTGTGTGTGTGTGTGTGTGTGTGTGTGTGTGTGTGTGTGTGTGTGTGTGTGTGTGTGTGTGTGTGTGTGTGTGTGAATGGATGTGTTGTGTGTAGGTGGGGTGGGGGGTGTATGGTTTGATGTGGTTGCAGTGTGTGTGTGTGTGTGTGTGTGTGTGTGTGTGTGTGTGTGGGTGGGTGTGTGGGTGGGTAGGAGAGTGGGTGGATGTGTTGTGTGTGTTGCGGGTGGGGAGATGGGGGATGTATGGTTTGATGTAGTTGCCGTGTGTGTGTGTGTGTGTGTGTGTGTGTGTGTGTGTGTGTGTGTGTGTGTGTGTGTGTGTGTGTATGTGTTTCTGTCTGTTAGTTCACTACTCGTCAAAGGACCTTGGCTGTACATGAGAAGACATGCTATTAAAGTTAGGGCACAAATGTAGTGTGCTATGAAGTCAACTACACTAAAAATAACGCCACACTTCTTCTCCCTTGTCTGTCTCCTTACCCTGCGTCTGTCTGTCTTCTATCTGTCTGTCTCTGTCTTCCTGTCCCTCTATTGCAAACCGCAAACTTCTCAACTGTCCACAACGTCCTAGATTATCATTGTAACACGCAGTATATTATTTTTTCATTGTTAAGTGGCCCAAATTTTCGTCCTTTTGCAGCTTACTTCACATGGATCATTGGAAGAGACGGACAACGCTACGGCTTCCTTTCCATACCACTTTTTTGTGACTTACGTTTTCTAGCATTAATCTATTGCTACAACTCAGCATTCAGGTTGGAGGGATGGAAAATTTGAGCCAAGTTAGAGTAAAACGAGTACAGAATTATAGTCGTGGCGCGCGACTCTGAGGTGGATATTCTCGTGGCCTGGCAACTACCATTCAAAAGTACGTCTGATTTCGTGTATTATATGAGACGCATGTGATTCGTGTATAATATGCTCGTGTATAATAATAACATTCGTGTATAATATATTCGTGGTTAATATTTTGATTCGTGCATAATATGATACGAAATCGGTTGCACTTTTGAATGATAAGTTGCCAGGGTACGATAATGACAACCTCAGAGTCGTGCGCCGCGACTGTAGTAAAAGTCAAACAGCATACCTTTGGAGGGTGCAGCGGGAACAAGGCGAGATCGCAGGCAAGAGGACAATGGCGGGAAAATCCAGCAAAATCTAACCACCAGCTTATGAAGTGACGCCAACAACACTCGTGCCTCACAAGCGGTTCAAAATCCAGTCCCCTTTATCAATAAACACCTGTGACTTTAGAGTATGGTAACAGAAATTAAAATAATTGTGTAGACGTGATGTACTGACGCACTCTCTCCACGGAGTCTACCTCTGACCTACTGTTTATTGCTTCTTCGTCACAATGCTTCGAAACTGATGACTCTCTGTCTCGGACATGATGGGTGGCCGAACCTTTATCCTTGTCTTGTAATCCTGACCTTTTACTGAATGCTGTAAATATCGAATTACTTCATCCTAACCTAAATCAAAGTCCAGTGACAGAGATGGTCTGTACGCTTGACTTCCCCGCGCACCTTTTGTGACACCACAGACTAAAGTCGGGCTGGGCTTTCTGTTCAGGGAAAACCAGTAAAATGGATGGGTAACTGCGAAAAATTAGTCAGTGTCCGCTGACTCTTCCTGCTCAGCTTCCAGCGACAACGTTCCCCAGATATAAAGGGCTTGTACGGAATGGTTTATTCAAAATCTAAATAAAGAATAGGATAATCTGCTGACTTTTTCCGATAATTTTGCTAACAGACAGGCAGGAAGACAAAGGCAGACAGACAGGCAGGCAGGTAGACAGGTAGGGAGGCAGACTGATAGACAGATATAATTATAAACCTGGCCAAACACGTAGCTTCATCGGGCTTTCTCGGTTGGCTGTAATAACACCCCTTAGTAGCAAAAAAAACGATTGCTGTTTTCTGGTCGCTTTTGTCATTACACATTTTGTTTTCAGCCATACTCGTACCAGATCACGTCAGTTAACAATGATGTGCGTATTTGGGAATTACTAAAGCTTTAGTTTCATTCTGTATATGAGAGGAAAAGGCAGTGAAAACATCCATGGTACATCAACAGTCTGATACCACAGCCTTCTCCTGTTCGCCTCTGCCTGGGTTTTTTCCTTTAACCATTTTTTCCCCGAATGGAGAGTTGTGGCAGACTCCTGTATTCCATAAACTAACATTTCATTCATTCTACGTACAGTGTGCTCAAACGTGAACTGATTTTGTCCTATTGTGCGAAAATATTGCACTTCACTGGCCACGAGCCTTTACGTAAGGAGATTTTGGAGTGATGTAGGTGCTGGAAACCCTCTGTATCTTGACTACTTTTGGGCTGGGAATTTATTGTTATTATTATTATCATCATCATCACTATTAGTTGTAGTAGTAGTAGTAGTAGTAGTAGTAGAAGCAGAGGTTTGAGAGATCAGCATTCCAGATTTAACTGACGAAAACAATGGATCCTTCAGGCTAGCGCTGTCTGGTAGAGTTACGGCATCTGAGTAGTGACTGGCTTGATCGGTTCCTTTTAATACAATAGACGACATTTTGAGCATTATTTCAGCTCTCGGTGTCAATGCACTTCAAAGCTTTCTCATTATCCAACCAGATTTTCATATAGTAACTTGTCTTAAGGGTACTACTGAGCCTCCATGACTAACACAGATAGTGGAGTACCAACATATCCAGTACTCCAATGCTAGGCCATGTGGGGTGCTTTTGGTCATGCCTGAGTTCGCTGGCTTTTCTTTGGTTTGTCCTAAATTCTGGTGTCCTCAGTTCTCCAATTATGTACTCAGAGAATTTTCACAGGATGCTTATCTAATTAGACTTGTTATTTACGGCTAATATTTAAGCCTGTTAATATTAAAAGAAGGTCATTGTACAAGATTGAGGTTATTTTTTTGATGACATGCTCAGGTTAGGAGAGAAACTCAGACATAATTGTATTTCACGTTTATTTGTATCAACATCTACACTTCGTGGCTTTGGAAAGATAATGTTAGGTCGTTTCGAAGACTGGTGAGTAGAGAGGGACTGGCGGGGATGTGTGGTGGTGTGGGGCGGGATATGGTGACACACTGCAGTAAAGAAATGCCACATAGCTCTCTGTTGGCTGCTCCTGTTACTGGCCGTTCGTCACCCCTGCGAAAGGAATAATATCTTAGTTAACCTTCACTGCCACAGATCTTTAGTATTAAATAAAATCGTTTTGAGATAGTAAGAATAAAATAAAAAAATGTGATCTAGCATTAATTGGGTTAGTAATGGTAACACAACCAGGGTCTTGTGTATCATATTCTACTGCAAGTGACTTTGGAGACTTTGTGAGGTGTGGCTGTGTGGAAGTGTAGCAATGTGCAGGGGTGTGTGTCTCACAAATCAAAAAGAAAATATTAAACAAAGCATCAGCCTTCAACCAAGCATATCCCAGACAAGAAAACAACTACACTCATTCACTGCTGCGAAGGTTACGGCTACAACATCGCCCCCTTCCCAATATAATCGACGAACAAAACCACAACTGCAAACACTGCAACGCAAACTCTCCTTTTCCCCTACTACATTATCTACTAAAATGCCCTGCAACCGAACTACTCAGAGCGGCAGAATCTACCCCAACCCACACATCCCACCCACTGAACCCTCCGCCACCCTCCCCCTCGTCACGTCTTACAGCTGTCTGTCTATTGCCAGACGCCTTCATCCCATATGGGGTGACCACAAACAAATCGCCTCCACGTCGTCCTGTTCCCCGCCATTTCACTGTCCTACTCCCAGCTCACACCCTCCTCTCTCATATACCTCTCCACTCCATCCCTCCATCTCATCTTTGGCCTCCCCCTCCCTCTCTCCCCCTCCACCTCACTCACATACACTCTCCTCGTCAGTCTCTCACTCTCCATCCTCTCCACATGGCCAAACCACCTCAGTGTGTCGTAGATGCTGCACCTAAATAACGCTCACCCCTTTAATACTCCTATTCTAATATTTCTATTTTCCATCTTCTTACTACCTCCTGTCCAACCACACACACCGACAGGGCCATAATCAAGTCTCGATCTCCTCTATTGGCGGAGATAATCTATAAACAACAACAACAACAACAACAGTCAGGTCCTCGCTCCTTCACCACGCGGCCAGGAATAGAGTTGGCCACTAACTCTCTCTCTCTCTCTCTCTCTGATTTTTGCTGTTGGCTAATGATGTGAACCCGCGGCTGGGACACGTTTGAATTATCTGGGTGTTTAGGCTTGTGCTGGTGGTGGTGGTGGTAGTGGTGCTTCTGGTAGTTGTGGTAGGCAAAGGTAGTGGTAGTGGTGGTTTTGGTAGGGGTAGTAAGGAATGAAGGTAGCTGTGGCAGTGGCTGTGGTGGCAGATGGGGCAGCCAGAGGGAGGGGGAGGCCAAGGATGAGATGGAGGGATGGAGTGGAGAGGTATATGAGAGAGGGGGGTGTGAACTGGGACCAGGGCAGTGAAATGGCAGGGGAAAGGGCGACATGGAGGCGATTTGTTTGTGGCCACCCCTTACGGAATTAAGGCTTCTGGCAATAGATAGATAGATGAACAGATAGACCGTCAGATGTAAACAAACAGTACAGTGGGGGTGGTAGGGAGGAAAGGACAGCGGTCAGTTTGAATTTCCCGCCATAGATATTCGCTGCCGTTTTTTTTTTTTTTTTTTCTTTTTGCTTCGACCATTTAACTTTGTGTGTGTGTGTGTGTGTGTGTGTGTGTGTGTGTGTGTGTGTGTAGATGAGTGGTGGGGAATGAAGAAGGTAGAAGTGGTGTTGGATGTGGTGGTTGTGTAAAGGGAACGTAGTGTGTGTGTGTGTGTGTGTGTGTGTGTGTGTGTGTGGCTAAATATGGTTGATCTGTTTTAAGGTGTTTGTAATTCATCCCTAATAAAATAAAAAGAAAAAAAAACTCCTTCCCCCCCTCTCTCTGTCATTGGTCCTCTCCCGACTTCCTCCTCTTTCCACTTCTCTCTTTATTACCTCTCTTCCTCCTCCATCCCTCTCTCGTACCCTTTCCTGTCGTAGTTCATTCCCTTCTCTGCCCTTCAAATCAATCAACCTCCCCGCTGGCAAACATCGTCTACCCCCCCCCCCGCGGTAGAGAAGCGACTGAGTGTCTGTCAACGCATCGCATCGTCCAATGATCAATTGTCATCGCCGCGTGAGGGCAGCACCTTGCAATGTCACCTCCATCACATTGCCTGCCTGTCATCGCCGCGTGAGGGCAGCACCTTACAATGTCACCTCCATCACATTGCCTGCCTGTCATCGCCGCGTGAGGGCAGCACCTTACAATGTCACCTCCATCACATTGCCTGCCTGTCATCGCCGCGTGAGGGCAGCACCTTACAATGTCACCTCCATCACATTGCCTGCCTGTCATCGCCGCGTGAGGGCAGCACCTTACAATGTCACCTCCATCACATTGCCTGCCTGTCATCGCCGCACGAGGCACTAAACAGACACATACCCTAAAGAAAAATACAAACGTTAAGGCCTATAGCTTCTATTTGGATCAGAAACAGACAAGATTTTATTCAGGATTAATGAAGAGACTAAATTCTTATGGAAGAGGTGTTGCAAAGCCTCTGCTACTTAGTATGAACGTCCCACACCGGTAATACACCCTCCCTCCCGTCATTAGGGAGGCAAACTGAGGTTCCGCGTTCGTGGTGGCCCGGCCTGCACTATAGGTGCGGGAAATCTACGAACGAACGAACGACGAACGGGTTCGTGGGAGAATCATATGATAAATAGAAAACATGCTAAATACAGCAAACAGAAGAAATTCGCCCAATTATTTCCAAATTAACAGCAAATTCACAAACTTCCTAATATGAATTCTACAACCAGTCAGAGTCCTCACTGTACTAAGATTTTATGCCTTGTCAATCACATATATATGTAAAAAAATGTTTTAAAGATATATTAGTCTAAAGAAGTTTTGTCGCAGAGCAGCACCAGTAACATGCAAGAGGTCGACAGGTAAATAAATCTGTGCTATTATTTCTTCAACGAGAAAGGCAGTTATATATCTCTTATAGCATATAAAATATAGCCAACAATTATTATCCGCAACGGCTTAAGGGTTTTTTGCAATATCACACCACTATATCTAAAAAAATTGGCTAAAAAATAATCAACTCGGCTTAGCCCAGAGATGTTAGCGAGTCCGAGAAGTTACCGGACATTTCTAGTAATATAATTATTTTGGA
>NC_137021.1:45874876-45878093 GCF_032717465.1 Coenobita brevimanus
CTGAAGAAGGTTGGCAGACAAAAGCACAGACTGGCAGAACACAGCACATAAAGAACATAACAGAAGAAGGTTGGCAGACAAAAGCACAGACTGGCAGAACACAGCACATAAAGAACATAACAGAAGAAGGAGGCAGACACAAGCACATAAACACAGAATGACACTGGCAGAACACAGCACATAAAGAACATAACAGAAGAAGGTTGGCAGACACAAGCACATAAACACAGAATATGACACTGACAGAACACAGCACTATGAACTAGCAAGTTTAACTGCAGAAGGCTGTGTGATCTGGGAGCAGGGCAATGAAATGGCAGAGGGACAGGGTGACATGGAGGCCATTTATTATAAGGACGCAAATGCAATATCCATCCAAGAACTAAACCTCCACTCTCTTCCCCGCACCTTGCTGGGTGAGGGGTAGTCTACCGTCAAGGGAACATCGGTTCACAGAGCAGGACGGGCCAGCAGGGGCGGTTGTTTGCCAGTGGCCAAGGCCAGAGACACTGTGGTTACTGAACAACAAGTGTGTCGTAAAGCAAGTGATGATGGTGATGATGATGATGATGATGATGATGATGATGATGATGATGATAAGTATTGTTATTTGTCGCAGTAGTAGTAGCAGTATTTTTATTATTATTATTATTATTATTATTACCCTTCCTTAGGGTGGGAAAGGAGGTCCGGATGATGATGATGATGATGATAACGATGATGATGATGATGGTGATGATGATGATGGTGATGATGATGATGATGGTGATGGTGAAGATGATGATGATGATGATGATGATAAAAGAAAGAAGAATTTAGAATTCCCCTGATTCACAAACCTTTGATCATTGCTCTGTGTTAACCCAGATTTATTTTACTAAGACAAACCATTACAGGAGTCTTCAGTATGATCTGATGGCACGTAATGTAGGTGACATGGGAGACTTCGTAGTGCATCTTCCTGACCGATTTATTCTTATTACATATTACCTTTCTCCAGTATAATATTTAAACCGTTTAAATATGGACAATGTTTATATCAGTAACATACAAGATACTTAGATATAACGTGCGGAATGAATCGCTATGAGAAAGGTTTTACGGAATCTCCAAAACGAATTAGAATATCGCCTTATACTCGAAGACTCTGAGGTGTAGTGTCCAAAATAAGTCGCCAATATACAGGTGTTACGGAATAGCCATAGCTAATTAGAATGTTACCTTATTTCCCAGGTTAATTGGTGTCATATCCGCCTAATTTTGTACATCATCCTGTGCAGTAATTATCCTTTTTTAAATTAACCCCTTCGCCACAACGACCCATTTTACCTGCGTCGCTTGATGGCCAGGTATATGGAAGTAGTGAGTTTTTATTCCCTTGTTGCTGAAGGTTATTGTTATTTTTGTCGTGTTTTTTCTTTGCCATTTTCCTGGCTGTCTTTCGTCGTTGTTCTGGACCCTTTTCTCCTTTTTACATGCTGTTTTCCTCTGCTTTCCCTGCTGTTTTCCTCTGCTTTCCCTGCTGTTTTCCTCTGCTTTCCCTGCTGTTTTCCTCTGCTTTCCCTGCTGTTTTCCTCTGCTTTCCCTGCTGTTTTCCTCTGCTTTACGTGCTGTTTTCCTCTGCTTTCCCTGCTGTTTTCCTCTGCTTTCCCTGCTGTTTTCCTCTGCTTTCCCTGCTGTTTTCCTCTGCTTTCCCTGCTGTTTTCCTCTGCTTTCCCTGCTGTTTTCCTCTTCTTTCCTTCCTCTTCCTTCCTTCCTGTTTTGCTCTTCTTTTCTTGCTGTTTTCCTCTGCTTTCCCTGCTGTTTTCCTCTGCTTTCCCTGCTGTTTTCCTCTTCTTTCCTTCCTCTTCCTTCCTTCCTGTTTTGCTCTTCTTTTCTTGCTGTTTTCCTCTGCTTTCCCTGCTGTTTTCCTCTGCTTTCCTTCCTCTTCCTTCCTTCCTGTTTTGCTCTTCTTTTCTTGCTGTTTTCCTCTGCTTTCCCTGCTGTTTTCCTCTTCTTTCCTTCCTCTTCCTTCCTTCCTGTTTTGCTCTTCTTTTCTTGCTGTTTTCCTCTGCTTTCCCTGCTGTTTTCCTCTGCTTTCCTTCCTCTTCCTTCCTTCCTGTTTTGCTCTTCTTTTCTTGCTGTTTTCCTCTGCTTTCCTTCCTCTTCCTTCCTTCCTGTTTTGCTCTTCTTTTCTTGCTGTTTTCCTCTTCTTTCCTTCCTCTTCCTTCCTTCCTGTTTTGCTCTTCTTTTCTTGCTGTTTTCCTCTGCTTTCCTTCCTCTTCCTTCCTTCCTGTTTTGCTCTTCTTTTCTTGCTGTTTTCCTCTGCTTTCCCTGCTGTTTTCCTCTGCTTTCCCTGCTGTTTTCCTCTGCTTTCCTTCCTCTTCCTTCCTTCCTGTTTTGCTCTTCTTTCCCTGCTGTTTTCCTCTGCTTTCCCTGCTGTTTTCCTCTGCTTTCCTTCCTCTTCCTTCCTTCCTGTTTTGCTCTTCTTTTCTTGCTGTTTTCCTCTTGTTAGGGGAGATAGGGTTGATTTATGTCTTCACCACGCACACTTGCTTTGCCCATGTCTCTTCATCCATCCATCCATCCATCCATCCATCCATCCATCCATCCATCCATCCATCCATCCATCCATCCATCCATCCATCCATCCATCCATCCATCCATCCATCCATCCATCCATTCATCCATCCATCCATCCATCCATCCATCCATCTTCTATTTTTTTTTTCTTTTTGTCTCCATCAAGACCATAGGGACCCGGGGATAGGCTGCTCACTCTAGACATTTAAGGCGAGGTTGACCAGCCTCACTCGCCCCTTAGTTGCAGTCTGTGAGCAGTAAACTCCAGCGAACCTCCTCCACTCCACCCACCCCTCCCACTGCTCTCTACACTCCCGACCCACTCTTCGCCCACCCCACCCACTCCTGTACGCCCACCACACCCACAGATCTCCTTCCATCCCAAATTTTTAATCCACTCCAACGCTTAGGGCTTTTAAGCGGCATTGTGACTTCAACCCTTTCACCATTCACACCGCGTCTCATATAAATAAATAATAACAAAGTAGGAAGAAAAATGACGTTGCCGAACTGAAGATATTAGAATTATTCCCAACACTGGCCACCTTTCCCTCGGGCGCCCACAAGAGGGTTCATGGAGAACTGCCTGACACTCTTAACATTAACTTCCGCAGCATTTGTCGTCTGGCCTGGCTTTCTGAGGTGTCAGCGGGTG
>NC_137021.1:45878193-45955693 GCF_032717465.1 Coenobita brevimanus
CCATTAAGTTTCCCTCAATATTCTGTACTTATTCCACAAAGTTTCAATCATTGATAGCTAGCCAGTCCATATAATTACACTGGAAATTAAAATGTATTTCGGATTCTACAAGCATTCACCAGGTATATATCGGTACTGTAAATTTTTCCCTAATGTTTCACAGGATATATATGAATTTTAAAAGTTTCAATGTCAATGTTCTGTTCATATTTTCCACAATGTTTAGCTCACTATTCCATATCAAGTCCATAGAGTTTGGGTCAGCTCAAAAGAATTTCCGATTTTTTTTTTTTTTTTTTTTTTTGTTTTTTTTTTTTTTTTTGCGTCTCAGTCAATGTTTTGGTTATTTATGGCTCATGGGAAGGGTATTGCGTGTGTGTGTGTGTGTGTGTGGAAGGGAGAGATCCGACAGAAAAAAAAGAAACAATAAACAGATAAAGACGGCTATAAAGACTGAAAAAGATAGGGTTAAACACAGATAGCCAAATACTGGTGTAGACAGACAGATAGAAAGATAGAGATAAGTAGGCACAGAGAGATGCAAGACTGATAAAAAGAGTGATACACAGAAAAATTAATTTATAATTAGACAAATGGACAGATAGAGAAATAAACAGATACATAAAGACACAGACAGACAGACATATAAAGACAGAGAGAGAGAGAGAGAGAGAGAGAGAGGTATCTAAAACCCTTTATAACCCAGCCATTTGCTGTCATTATGACTGACATTTCGCTGGCTATTAATTAAAACTTTTTTTGTCATTTTCGAAATTGTTTTCAAAATTCGGTTTGTGGTTTTTTGCTGCGTGATTTATTGCATGAATATGTACAGAGGAAGAATGAGAGAGAGAGAGAGAGAGAGAGAGAGAGAGAGAGAGAGAGAGAGAGAGAGAGAGAGAGAGAGAGCAGTGAAAGGAATAAGAAAACAGAGAGCGAGGACTGTAGTAAAAAATTTGGGACGGAGAAAGGGGAGGAGAGTGAGAGACAGCAGGGAGAAAGAGAGTGAGATGAAGAGATGGAAGGGAGAGACAGAAGAAGGGAGGCCATGGCGGAGGAAAGATGAAGGAAAGTCGGAGAGATGGAAGGGAGGAAAGGGGGAGGAGAGAGGGGGGTGGGAGGAGGGGAGGAAGGGGAGTGGGGGCGGGAGGAAGGAGGGAGAGTAATCATGTTCTTAAAATTGAGTGAGAGAGTTTGATTGTGATCTTGAAGGGTATACACACACACACACACACACACACACACACACACACACACACACACACACACACAAACACACACACACACACACAAGGTCCTACTTACACACATTACCACACAATGCCTTAAATAATTTTGTGTTGTCTTTGTTGAGGCTCCCTCTCTCTCTCTCTCTCTCTCTCTCTCTCTCTCTCTCTAAATATGTAAGTATGTGTGTATGTATATATATTCCTAAAATAATCTCTGTCTGCTTCCAACTTCCCTCGTACAAATTTCCTTTCGTCGTCATCTTCATATCCTTCCTATTTCTCCCTTCCTATCTATCTTCCCCCGCCCATCCTTTCCCCACACACCCCACACCCTCTCACACATCCGCCGTCGTGACTCCACCACTCCCCCTGTTAGTAACCCTCTCCCTCACATTTCCTCACTCTTCTCTCCCTCCCTCCCTCTCTCACCCTTTTCATTCACTCTTCCCTTCGTCTTCCCTCCACCCCTCCTTCTCTCAGTACACTCCCACACCCACCCACCATCCCACCACGCCACCCCCTCTCACAGTTTATTTTGCTTTAATCAGTAACACACCAACTTATTGGGTCCACATCACACCCACCAGGCTTACCAGAGAGAGAGAGAGAGAGAGAGTAGGCACAGAATCTTCCGTGTGGTGTTGGGTGGGAGAGTAAGTGGCTGTGAAGATGTCTTAAGATCCTTTGAAGTGTCCAAGAGGCACTTCAGAGGTGCTGGAAGGAAGTAGGTAAGAGGAAGAGGAAGCTGGCACAGACTTGACTATGTGCGATGCCAAACAGGGGTCTATGAGAGAGAGAGAGAGAGAGAGAGAGAGAGAGAGAGAGAGAGAGAGAGAGAGAGAGAGAGAGAAACGAATTTCGGAATGACAAGATATAAAGAGCTGTAATTCCACCCACTTATCCCTTATCATTTCCTTTATTGGCCTATCGTAACCTTTTCAAATATATCCTATGATCTTTAATTATTTTACTCTTACACCAAGCCTTAGGACTCTTTATATAACTTACAAGAAACTTCTCGCACTGAAAGAGGTTAAATTTAAAGCCGCTTTATATCCATCACTTTATCCAAATGTAATGCCTTTATATCCATCACATTATCCAGCAAATATACTCGTGGCCAAGAAGAAATGAAGACGTTTTGATGACGCAAAACTCAGCATTTCATCCGTTTTTTCCTTATTTTTTATTTATTTACTTTTTATGACGCAAAACCCAATATTTCATCTGTTTTCACTTATTAATTTATTTATTTACACTTTACGACACAAAACTCAGCATTTCATCCGTTTTTTTTTATTTACTTACTATTTAAGGACGCAAAACCCAATATTTCATCAGTTTTAATTATTCTCTCCCAAAAGGAATGTATGTTTTCAAACCTGTGTGTTTGTTTGTTTGTTTTCATTTGTCTTATTTACCTGGATTACTCACAAACTAAAAGAGGGATTTGGATCAAATTTGGTGGGCAGATAGCCCATGTCCCAGGGAACAATCGACTTACTTTTGGCACCGATCCGGATCATATTACAGATTCTGGATCCGGAAAACACTTTCTGCGAAACCCTAATCAAGGATGAGAAAACCTAACCCATTATGATGAGTGGTTTGGAAATTACATTGCCCATGTCGGAGAGATGCGCTCCACAGAGTGCCCTTTATTTATCTGTTTTAACTTATTTATAATCAAAATTCATTTCAGATATGTTTACAAGCTGAAGGAAATCTAGATATTATGGTACAGTGTATGCATCTCTCTCTCTCTCTCTCTCTCTCTCTCTCTCTCTCTCTCTCTCTCTCTCTCTTCGTAAGAAACTCATTACTTCCCCTTCCTTCCCACTGTTCTTTCTCTCCACCTCTCTCTCTCTCTCTCTCTCTCTCTTCGTAAGAAACTCATTACTTCCCCTTCCTTCCCACTGTTCTTTCTCTCCACCTCTCTCTCTCTCTCTCTCTCTCTCTCTGCATAACAAACTTATTATTTCCCCTTCCTCCCCACTGTTCTTTCTCCCCATAAACTTTTTCTTTCTCTCTCCTCATCAGTGATCCCCATCTACTTTACTACATCAAATCACTCCCCTCCCCTTCCCTCCTCCCCCATTCCCTACCCTTCCCTGGGGGGGATGGGGGTCAAGGGAAAGGGAATGACTGGGAGGGGAGAGGGTGAAAGGGAAAGGGGAGGGAAATAGAAGGAATAAAATAACAGGGTGACTGGAAGGAAAATACAGCGAGTGGGAAGAAATAATGGGGAAGGGAAAAGGGAATGTGATAGGAGGGAAGGGGAGAACTTGGGGGAGGGGAAGAAGAATTACGTGGTTAATCTGAATGGGGTTGACATGATGATGATGATGATGATGATGAACGCATGGCAAGTAGAAAAAACAAGGAAGGAAGGAAAGAATGGAAGGAGTAAACCACAGTAAGGATGGGAGAATGATTGAAGGATGGGAAAGCGTGAGAGAGAGAGAGAAAAAAAAAAAAGTTACATAGATACACAGACCGCACAGACCTTACGGTCCCTACGAGGTAGTCCGGCCTTAATACTAATATGCCTTAATACTAATACAGTGCATAGGAGCAGGAGAAAAGGATAGCACACACACACACACACACACACACACACACACAGAATGAATCAAGTAAAGAAGGTAAAGAAGAGAAGAAGAAGGGAGCGGTCAAGGAGGTGAGATGGAGGGAAACGAAAGGATGGAAGAAGACGATGGAGACAAAATCGATAAATGTAACAAACATGGACAGGAAAATATAATAAGATAATAATAAAATGCAATAATTGTTTTTCTTGCTCCTAACAACGCTCATACTTTTATATTTTTCTTTTTCTTCTTTAATTCCTTTCATCATCTTTATCCTTTGCTTTTTTATGTCTCAGCTTCGCCCACTCCAGTTACTATGGTACTTTTACAGTAACTTGGTTTAGAATTTCGTCCATTTGCAGCTTATTTTACGTAGTTCAGGGGCAGAAAAATAAATGTTACAGGACTTCACGCTTTTCATTGCACTTCCTCGTGACTAGTTTTAGTGATAATCTATTATTACAACTCAGCAATGAAGATGGAAACAAGGCATTTCTAGGTCAAGTTAGAGTAGAGTAAAATGAGCATTGTGGTAAATATGATTAGGGTGATGGTGATAACGATTATGGTCAGGTTCGGATGGGGGTATGCCCGCTAGTGTCAGTTTTGTGTATAATGTTTGCATCGTGTTCTCATTCACGAAAGTCTGGGTTGGGTCAGGCTTGTTTTCTTAGTACTAGTTCGGGTTAGTGTGTTAGTTATTTAGGTTAATCTGTTAGGTTAGTTATCTTAGTTCAGGTTAGTCTGTTAGGTTAGGTTTGTTTTCTTAGTACTAGTTTACGTTAGTGTGCTAGTCATCTAGGTTAACTTAGGTTAGGTTAGGCTAGAGGAAGAAGAAAAATTGGAAAACTAATCATCCAGGCAAATTCAAAATCAGATCGTTGTGCAAAAATGGTATACAGAACGGATATTAGGCGCGCCCACTACTTTCGGTTTTAATTAATCAAGAGAAACGCAATAAATATCTTACATACATATTACCTGATGGAAAAGAGCGATCTGGAAATAAATTTTGATAAATTAAGTGCTGAGTCTGCGTGAATTAATACTTGTGATGATTCTACATAGATACACGCACCTTCGATGATGATGATGATGATGATGATATTGATGATGATGATGATGATATTGATGATGATGATGATGATGATGATTACAACGACGAAGATGATGATGATGATGATGGTGATGAATGAAACACATGGAAAAAAGGGTACAGGGTAAGACAAAGAAGTCAATACACAGAAAGAAAAACGTGAAGAAGAGGGGAAGAAAAGACTGAGGCCAAGATAGCAAAGAAAAATGAGACTGCAAATTTTATAAAGGAAAGCAGAGGACAGGAAGGAAAAAATAAAATAAAAAAATGTGTGTGTAATTGTTTGCCCGTCAAAGCGGTGCCTTGATGGAGCAACAATATTATCAAACTTCTGACCCGACACAACAATTTACAACTCTGAAAACTTGATGATAAAAAGCCTTCATTTTCATTCTCATTTCGCCCACCAGCTTCCTCTCTCCCTCCCTCCCTCCACCTTTACTTACCACCTTCCCCTCCATCTCCACTTCTCCCTCTATCTCCTTTTCCCTCCCTCTCTTTCTTTCCTTTTCCCCCACTTTTTCTCTCCTTTCCTTCCTTACTCCCCATTTCCTAAATCATTTATTCCCCTCACCCTCTCCTTCTCCCCTTCCTCCGCCCCTCCTTCCTCCCTGTCTCCCTCTCCCGTTCCCTCCCTCCCCTCTGATAAGAACGAACAAAGGCACCACAACACCCGCCGGTCGCTCTTTCAACGGAGGCAAAGTAGTGGCAAAAAAGTGGCGTTATTTTTGTCCTGGTGGGCCTTGTGTCACAGCCATCATGTTTACATTATGGCGGCACCACCAGCCTGAACGACAATGTCTTGGACGCTGTTTTTATTCTGCATTACTTTTGCCACCGTCATGGTTTTGCCCATGCATGAGGAGGACGCAAGGGCAGGAACAGTGAAGCACACACACACACACACACACACACACACACACACACACACACACACACACACACACACACACACACACACACACACAAGCGAGGTGATGCAGCTTTAGCCTCAAGGGTATTGTGATATCACTTTTTATTACCATTAATACATCCAGACGATTTTATTCAGCACAGGAAGACCCCGTTTTATTGTCCGTTATGGAGGCTTCCCGGCACCTCTTGCTTAGCGATTTGTTTTGTTTACTACACCCTGCTGTCCTCTTGTGTGTTATATAAATTTTTACGATATTCTCATACTCTCCAGTAATGACGTACAAAAGCATACGAGTATTAACCAGGAATATAAAAATAAAGAAGGCAGTAAGGTGTAATAAAGCAAATCGCTGAGCAAGAGGTGTTGGGGAAACTTCCGTAACCAGTGAGAATACAGGACTTCAGGTATTAAAGACTATACTAAACTGAAGAAAACTGTCTGAAGAAAGCAACACCATCACAAGACGTCCTCAGGCAGGAACGGTTAATTGTGTCACACTGGGGGAGGGTCGTGACAAAGGAATACATCCGTCTGACCTTCACCCCAATAAATAACTACATAAATAAATAAACAAGAGCAAGCCGAGACTGCAAACCGCCGCCAAGGCGATGTTATCTTGTAATGTTTGTGCCAGCATTGTAGGCATTATTTATCGAGTAAGATGCAAAAATGCTGAAATTGTCACTATCCCGCAATGATAAAAAATATTTTTAAAAATTCCTGGATCCGGACGATGATCCGGATCACCACCAAAATCTAATGCATTGTTCCCTGGGCCATACCCTACCCCTCCAAAAAATTTCAGCAAATTCCGTTCATAACTTTTGAGCAATCCAGCTTACAGACAAACCAACCAACGACGGCAAAAACATAACCTCCTTAGCGAAAGCAATAAAGGAATGTGCACTTTTCTTAGGCTGGTATTTTCGACGGCTAAAGAAGTTCCCTAACACCTCTTCCTAAGCGATTTAGTTTACTTATTTCATTTTACTGTCTATTTCCGAGTTACATACATCATTCTAATATCGCCATACTCTTCCTACATAACGGGCAAAGGGATACGACCCAGCCATTGGCTATCTCAAAATCAATCGTTAAGGAAGAGGTGTTAGGGAGCTTCCTTAACACCGACAATAAACGACTGAGAATATCCAGTTTTCTTTGGCTGCTTTTCTCGCCGGCCAAGGAAGCTCCCTAACACTTCCTCCTTATCGATTTATTTTTGGATAAGGCTTTCTAATAACGCTCTGAACGTTATTTATGCAGAATATGATGGTAACAGAATGATTTACGTAACACGGAGGATGATGCCAAGGTGAAATACAACAATTAAGTCGCTCAGAGAGAGGTGTTAGGGAGCTTCCTTAACTTAAGAGAATTGAGGCCAGTTTATTGGATGATAAAAACCATGGACGTTTACCGCCACACACACGTACGTTGTCTTGTATGCACACATGTGCGCTGTCCTGTAGGCTATACGCACATGTAGGTAGTCTTGTATACATAACTGCATATATATATATATATATATATATATATATATATATATATATATATATATATATATATATATATATATATATATATATCAATCAATCAATCATTTCCTGTGGCACCCTCGGGGATGCATAGGGCCTCGATGAACTCACACCACCACATCCTATCTTGTGCTAACTCCTCAAGATCTCCCCAACACTCATCTCCAGCTTCCCGTCTCATTGTCCTCACCCACGTCTCTTTTGGCCTTCCTCTACCTCTCCTACCAGGTGCCACCCACCCTGGTGTACCTCGTACTATTCCCTGTCTCCTATACACATGTCCTAGCCACTTCCATCGTGAGAATCTAACATATTCATCGATCGGCTGCACTCCCCGTTATTTCTCTAATTCTACTATTTGGTATCCTTTCCCACCATTTAAGGGCTGCAAGGGACTGGGGGCCATTATTGTTCTTTCAGAGTCCATCAAGGTTTCTTTGGCTAACTTCCTGAACACCTCGCCATTGTGTTGCAGTCGCAGTAGGCAGCTAACTTGCCTGATTGCCCACACCCGAAAGACCCAGCTATGCTGTAGCCAGTCACGTGCCGGCATGCTTCCCAGCCATTTCACTCTCAAGGAGTTCCTCTGCCTGAGAAAGCAACCACCCCCCTGCTCCCGAGGGCTTTTGATCTGTGTAGGTAGAGGGCGATCACTCCCTCACTAGCCATATACAGTGTATATACAGTGTATAGGCTACACTGTATTTCCTATATATATATATATATCGCCAGACGCCTCAATCCCGTTTGGGGTGGCCACAAACAAATCGCCTCCACGTGGCCCGGTCCCCCGCCATTTCACTGCCCTGCTCCCAACTCACACCCCCTTCTCTCATATACCTCCCCACCCCATCCCTCCATCTCATCCTCGGCCTCCCCCTCCCTCTTCCCCCCTCCACCTCACTCACATACACTCTCTTCGTCAGTCTTTCACCCTCCATCCTCTCCACATGGCCAAACCACCTCAGTGTGTTCCTCATAACGCTTCCTATCACATCCACATCCACACCACAAAGCTCCTTTATATCCTCATTCGTCACCCTGTCTCTCCATGTGACTCCACAGGTTCTTCTTAAATAACTCATTTCCACTGCTCTCACTCTTGACTTGTGTCCTTCCAACAACGTCCAAGCTTCACTTCCATACGTTAGAGTTGGTATCACAATATTATCATGTAGTAACTTTTTCTCTTCCATGCTCACTTCCCTGTTTCTTATCACTGCTTTCAAGGAACCAGCAACCTTGCTTCCCTGCTGTACCCTTTCAAGCACTTCACCCTCCAAACCTCCATCCTTACTCATCACACTCCCCAAGTACTTAAACGTACTCACATTTTCCAATTCCTCATCATCCAACCTCGCTGTACATTCACTGACTTCACCTCTCTCAAAGACCATCACTTTACTCTTCCCTACATTCACCTTTAGATTCCGTTTCTTACACACTCTCCCAAATTCATCCACCAAGCCTTGCAGCTCCCCTTCGTCTTCACTCAACAACACAGTATCATCTGCAAACAACCGTACAGGGAGTTTCCAAACACTATCCTCTCTCACCAGGGCCACTCCAACATCCACTGCCCTACCTTGTACCTCTTTTATTACCCCATCCATGTACAGATTGAACAACCATGGAGACATGACACATCCCTGTTTCATCCCAACCTTCAAAGAGAAAAATTCACTTAGTTCACCATCCACACGCACTGCAGCCTTAGCACCATCATACATACCCTTCACAGCATTCAGCAACTTCCCATCTACTCCATATATTCTTAATACTTTCCACAATCCTTGTCTATCCACCCTGTCATATGCTTTCTCCAAATCCATGAAAGTCGCATACAACTTCTTTCCCTTCTCTAGAAACTTTTCCACTAAAGATCTAAGAATGAATATCTGATCTACACAACCTCTTCCCTTCCTAAGGCCACCCTGTTTTTCTCCAACTAATTCCTCTGTTCTTTCTTTAACTCTGTCAAAAAGTATCCTACCATACACTTTTCCTATTATACTAAGAAGACAGATGCCCCTATGATTACCACACACTTCTTTTCCCTTTTTCCTTTGTACAAGGGAATAATCATACCTGACTTCCAATCCTCCGGGACACTACCTTCCTCCCAGGTCAATCTGCACATGTTCCACATCCATTCTACTACTATCTCTCCCCCATGCTTCAGCATTTCACCACACACTCCATCAATTCCTGGGGATTTCCCCAATTTAACTTTCTTCATTGCTTCCACAACTTCTATCCTACTGATATCTTCCTGTCTTCTCACCTCCCTCCTTCTCCCAGCCATTCCCCAGCCATTTATACTCGCATTACTTCCATCCTCTATGTTCAACAGTTCCTTAAAGTGTTCTCTCCATCTGCTCACTTTTTCACCCTTCTCCACTAGTAATCTACCATTTTTATCTTTCACGCCCCTGCTAACTTCACTTCCACCCTGTCTTACTCTCTTCACCTCTTTCCAGAACATTTGCTTACAGTCCCTCCACTTTACACTCAAATTCCTTCCAAATTCCTCATCCATTCTCTTCTTACTCTCTCTTACTAATCTTTTCATCTCTCTTTCTTTCTACATATAACAGTATATATAAATATATATATATATATATATATATATATATATATATATATATATATATATAAACACACACACACACACAGACTACACAATATCAAACATATACACCTAAATACTTATATGAATACGTTCGTACACATCAGCATACTCAAAATACACACACACACACACACACACACACACACACACACACACACACAGAGGCATGCATGAATCCTAGCCAACATGATTACAGCATATGGAGGAGGAGGAGGAGGAACTAAGGAGAAGGAAATAAAGTAGGAAAGAGTTAGGAAGAAGAGGAACGTAAGAACATGGGAAAGGGTTGGATGATTATGATGATGATGTTGATGATGATGATGATGATGATGATGATGATGAGGAGGAGGAGGAGGAGGAGAAATGCGTAAAGGAAATGGAGAAAAGGAGGAAGAAAAAACGAAGAGAGGGAGTGAAACAGAATAAAAGGGAAAAGTAAAACAGCCGGGGGGGGGAGAGAGAGAGAGAGAGAGAGAGAGAGAGAGAGAGAGAGAGAGACAGACAGACAGACAGACAGACAGACAGACAGACAGAGACAGAGAGAGTAAAATGCGTGAAAAAATATTTTAAAAATATAAATAATGTGAGACAGAGAAGAGAACGTGTGAGAAAGATTGGAAAAGGTTTTTGAATATGTAGGGGAAACTAAAATAAAAATCACGGGCAGCTTAAATCTGGTTCACATGTTCCCATTAAATTCGGTTCATTTTTCTTTCGCCGGGCAAGTGGGGAGAGGCGGTGATCGAGTCGGTACAGAAGCTGCTGTTCCAGTGGATGTGGGTTCGAATCACTGCTGGGGCAGGTAATAGTTTATGTATTTGACGATAAAACAGGCTTTACTAATCTACCATTTCTCCCACAGCCATTGCCCATTAGAAAACGAGCTATATAAGGATCTTGAGGTCAAGGCAATGATCTTATGCATGTCACTTTAGGTTATCACAGTCCTTAAGTCCACTAAGTTTGGTGGCTTTAGCTCTAATCCTTCATGGAAAATTAAGTGCCATCCGAAACATTCAGAAAGGTCCCAATTTTGAACCCCAGGCGAAGTTAAGACCACTGATCTTGTGCATGTCACCATAGGTCAACATATTGAATCCACCAAATCTGATCACTCAAGCTTTAATCTTTCATGCAAAATTAGGTAACATCTGGAATATCCGGAAAAGTCCCAAATTTCGACCCCAGGCAGTCTCCGAGACTAATAATTAGCCAAATGGAACCATACTCCTTTACGGCCTGCGTCCGCCTGAAGGCTATTTGGTAGCAAAACTTCAGCATCACTGCTTAAGTGGTTCTTGAGATAGCGTAGCTGACTTGCTTTTCTGTGTTCCAGATAATATCCGGAGATCCACTTGAAAAACTGCCATTGATCCAAAAGACGGACTGTTACCATATTTGGCCAAAAGGAGCGTACAGCTGTCCCACTAAGTTGACCAAGTTTGAAAGCTCTGTGCCAAATAGCCTTTGAATTATCGCAATTGTAAAATAATAATAATAATAATAATAATAGTATTAGTAATAATAATAATAATTATTATTATTATTATTACTACTACTACTACTACTAATACTGGCAAAACAAGAAAACTTCCCTCCACAAGGATGTGGGAAGTTTTCATTGTAGTAGTAGTAGTAGCAGCAGTACAGAAGTAGTAGTAGTAGTAGTAGTAGTAGTAGTACAGTAGTAGTAGTAGTAGTAGTAGTAGTACAGTAGTAGTAGTAGTACAGTAGTAGTAGTAGTAGTAGTAGTAGTAGTAGTAGTGGCAGTAGTAGTAGTAGTAGTAGTAGTAGTAGTAGTAGTAGTAGTGGCAGTAGTAGTAGTAGTAGTACAGTAGTGGTAGTAGTAGTAGCAGCAGTTGTAGTAGTAGTAGTACAGTAGTAGTAGTAGTAGTAGTAGTACAGTAGTAGTAGTAGTAGTAGTAGTTGTAGTAGTAGTAGTAGTAGTAGTACAGTAGTAGTAGTAGTAGTAGTAATGGGACGATTTCAGTGCCGTGAATCACTAGAGAGGAAGAATTAAACCCATTTATGCCAGAGTTGTTTATTTAGAAGACAAAGTATTTTCCTTATTAAAACAGTGCTACATACACTTCGGGTACGTGTCCATCCATGCTTGACGAATGAATTTTGAGCCAAAAATGTTACTTACTAGACAATGAAATCTGCATTTTTGAAGACTGTATATTGACTGTCTTCAATTATTAAAAAACAATTTCTTCCACACGAGCATCCTTAATATTAAACAATATTCTGCTCAGTTTTGGAACATTCTTGGGGTTTCGTTCTCTCGGAATTTTTCATGGAAAGATCGTATTACTTCTTGCATAATCTGCTTCCAGGAGATTAGGTGTGCTGCGCCGACTCCATGCCTTCTTTACCACTCCACAGTTATTGACTTTTTACAGGGGTCTTATTCACCGTGTAGAGTACAACCCATATGTGTAAGGGAGGCTCCCGACTTACAGCTCTTCTCAACAGGTTGGAGTCAGAGGCCTTTCGTCTCTAACTCTCCTCTTAAGGACTCCCTTCAACCTTTCCCCTCGCCACACTGTTGCATCTTTATTTCTCTTCTCTCGCTACTTCACTGGTCACTGTTCTTCTGAACTCTCTGTTTGCATCCCTCATTCATTACGGCAGGCGCTAGCAACCCGTCTGGCAACAAACTCTCGCTCCTTTTCTGTCCAACCCCCATGCAAGAGTTAAACGATACTTCCAGTCTTTCATGTTTCCAAGCAGACAACTCTGGAACTGTCTTCCTCTGTATTTCCTTCTGCCCGTGACCTCCAGTCTAAGCGCAATGTGGCCAGACATCGCGAAATGAACGGATCTTTTATTTTTTTTCTTGTGAGAATAATTTCTTTGGCTTGTAGCCTTTGGTTCCTTCTTCCTTGGATAATATATATATATATATATATATATATATATATATATATATATATATATATATATATTAGCATACCCTACCTAGGTCCTAGGAGCCTGAGGCAGCCGGACGCCAGCTGGTGGCAGGGGCGGGAAACACCCTAAACAATATCTCAGACACGCGAGGGAAAACCCTGAAATACGACGCACGTGTATACACCATCACTGAGAAAAAGCGGGGAATGCAAAATGGCGGTGTCAGCTCTGCATTACGAGGTTTTGGCAAAATTCAGAGGAACAGCAGCAGAGAAAAAGATGGTAAAACACGGGACGAAGGGAGACGGACTTGGAGGGAGGTTGTTGCTGGCGGACGTATGACTAACGCATCACCGTACTTTTGAATACCAAACATTTATACCCAATATTATGAGCTTTTGACAGCTGTGAAGGCAGGGAAAAAAGAAAGGAAGTGGACGGATGAAAGACGAGGGGGAGAGACACCGCACTGCAAAAGCGAGGAGGAGAGATATACAGTATTTATGAAAGTGATTTATCATTTTTCAGCAGCAGAAACGTAACCCATGACATACGGCCCTGCAGGGACGGCGGATGAGATTTTACATCTTCATCTGTCTATCTGTTTATCTACTTATCTATCTATATATTTCACCAGGAAACTGAGTTTGGTAGAAGTGGTGAGTGCATATCTAGCAAATATACTGCTTAATGCGTTACCTGCTGATTATACTGTAATTTGTAGACCTTTTGCTATGTGGAAGTAATTCTCGGTATCACCCCTACGTCATATAACTGTACAGCTTATCCCCGCTTCCGCTACACGATGTTATCTCATCTTTGGGGTTGCGTCTGACAGTGAAGGAATCAGAAATATCTAAAAACTCCACCTGCACTGCCCTGTTCACTCCAACTTGGCCTAAAATTGCCACTTCTCCATCTAGAATACAAGAGGACAATCTGGGACAAGGTGAAAAAAGTATACACGTGAAATACTAGACAGTTGCCCTATGCTGGAAACCTTCCAAGTCTGTTCTTCCTGTAGACGAAATTATCCAGATCTATTCTTTGTATTTTTCCCTAAGCAGAACTAACAAAAATTGCAGGCTCTTGCTAGGCCTCTTGTTTTTCCTGCAAACAAAAGCCTGAACTACGGGAGGGAATTGACTGTGTTTGTGAATCTGATCCTAATATTAATCATTTTTATACGATGACTCTCTCTCTCTCTCTCTCTCTCTCAAATTAACTTAAAATTTATTTGGCAGCTTAGACTTACCCTTCTTGTTAACGAGAGAGAGAGAGAGAGAATTCTGCTTCCAGTAACCATAGGATAAAGGGGTGGGTGGTGTTGCAAGGGAGAGGCAGGGAAGAAAACGGGAAGGAAAAAAGAGAAGAGGAAGAGAAGGGAAAGGAACGGAGGGGAGGGAAGAGGAGGAAGAAAGGAGAGAATGTGAGACGAAGAGAGGGGAGGGGAGGGGAGGGGAGGGGAGGGGAGGGGAAAGTTGTGGAGGGGAGGCGAGAGGGAGGAAAAAGAGCAAGAAGGGATAGAATGTGACAAGAAGAGAGGGGAAGGGAGGAAAGGAAAAGGGAGGGAAGGGGAGGGAAGAAGTAAAAGAAAAAGAAGGGGAGAAGGGAGCAAAGACGAAAGGTGATGTGAGGAGAAGCAATACATCACATTATATAATCTACCTATATATCTGTTTCTAATCCTCTAATTATCCTTCCCTTCTTTCCCCAAACCTCCTCTCCTCTATCCCTTACCCCACCCTCCCTCTCTCTCTCTCTCTCTCTCTCTCTCTCTCTCTCTCTCTCTCTCTCTCTCTCTCTCTCTCTCTCTCTCTCACCTCTATAATTTTCTAATAACCAAATTATTGAATCTACTGCTTTTTCTAAAATTGTCCACCCACAACCTCCCCCCCACTCTCTCTTTCTCTCTCCCATATACTGTATATATATATATATATATATATATATATATATATATATATATATATATATATATATTCATTTTCTTTATACATTCGCCTATTATTTTCATTCTTTATCTCGTGCTCTTTTTCTCCTCCCTTCCCTCTTCTTTCTGTCTTCCGTCATTTTTCTCCCCTTCCCCAACAACTGCCAACTATCGGCCCCTCATCCGCCCCAATATCCAATCCCTCCCTCCTTCCTCATCCTCTCTCTACCCCTTATCCTCCTCTCTCGCCTTTATCTTCCCCTCGTCTCATCTTCCTCTCTCCCCTCCCTCTTTTTCCTCTTTGTTCTTCTCTCCCTCTTCTCATCTCTCCCCTCCCTTTTCTCCTCATAATTTTCTCCCCTCTAGCCCTTCCCTTCTCTTCCTCTCTCTCTCTCCTTCTATCCCCCCCTCTCCACTCCTCCACCTCATCCCTTCCTATCCCCTCCCTCTCCCCTCGTCTTCACAGCCTGTCTTTATTCTCTCTTTCACCTTCCTACGTTGTCTTCTACATCTCACCTCCTTCCCCTCCCTTCCTTCCCTCCCCCTCCCCTTCTTCTCTTCCCCTCCTTCTCCAATAATTGCCAACTATCGGACCCCCTTCCCCCCAACACCCCCTCCTATTAAACCCACCCATCATATTAAGCTTCTAATTCTCTCTCTCTCTTTCTCTCTCTCTCGGTCATTACCATACCAACTGCATGGGTTTTACTAGCCTTTATGACCTCAATAACCTCTCATGCTATCAGTCTGAGAGAGAGAGAGAGAGAGTTGAATATGCAGAAAGATACACTAAGACAAATGAAACAGATAGATAGATAGATGGATGGACAGATAGACAGGTAGAGAGAGAGAGAGAGAGAGAGAGAGAGAGAGAGAGACAGAGACAGACAGACAGACAGACGTACAGACAGACAGACAGAAACCCTTATAAGCAGCACTATTTGGTGGGTCGCAGCTTTCCACAGAACAATTGCATTAAGTTGCACGACAGGTGGTGGCGTTGCAATGGCAGTAGTTAAACGTGTGTGTGTGTGTGTGTGTGTGTGTGTGTGTGTGTGTGTGTGTGTGTGTGTGTGTGTGTGTGTGTGTGTGTGTGTGTGTGTGTGTGTGTGTGTGTGTGTGAATTGTGCTCACAGTAGTAGTATGGGAAATACAGAGATAGATAAGGATAAAGAATAACCAAAGCAACAACAATACCGTCAACACAAACAACCACAACAACAACCACACCAGCAAAAATGAATAGTAGTTTTAATAATAATTAATAATAATAATAATAACTATAACGAAAAACAAATAAAAATGAAAGAAAAGCATTCGGGAGCCGAATGCTAATAGCCCGCCAGAATACGCTGTTGGCCAAGTCCAAGATTTCGGTCATATCATGATGCCCTGAAGGATGAATGTTGATAGCTCAAGCCGTCCATGAGATATAATGGGAACACACACACACACACACACACACACACACACACACACACACACACACACACACACACACACACACACACACAATGGCTGGCAAAAACATTATCGCTCCGCCTTATAAAGGCGGGCAATAACAAGATCACCACAACCACCACAACTAAAAATAATAATAATAATTTATAATAATAATAATAATAATAATAATAATAATAATTAAACCACATTTTACACAAAAAACTGCAACAGCTATAACAGTAACAACAACAACTATTACTAGAAAAAATATACTGCTACCACTACTACCGCTGTGCTGCTGCTTCTATTACTACTCCTACTAGTACTTCTGTTACTACTATTACTACTACTACAACTACAACCCACGTTGAAAATAATCACTATCTTTGCATTTCTGAAGCATCCAAAAGTCGCCTCAACAAGCTTCCACAAACAAAGTCTGGCTAAGAAATAAGATTATCCCTCCAAGTATGAGTAAAAAATTAAGGGAAAAACTAAATGAGTCAAAAATAAGGTATTAGCAACCCCAGGGAGCCGACTACTGCAGCGGCGAACTGAACAATACCAATACCTGCCACGACTGACCCTCCACCAGCAGGATCAGGAGTGGCAGGCAGAAAATGGCAATTGTTGTGTGATTTATATTTGACGTGTGTGTGTGTGTGTGTGTGTGTGTGTGTGTGTGTGTGTGTGTAATTCACCGGGTCGGTCAGGATCACTTGATGGTCGTGATCGTCAACTTTTACCCTCCCGGAAGGGAGCTGAGAGCTCATATAGTCCGATCTAAGGGCAAGGCTGTGACCTTCACACACGCACACACCCGTCCCCTTGCTCCAGGGGGACAGTAACCACCCACTTCGTCAGTGAAACTTTTCGCAACCTGAGCGAGGCGCGAACTCCCGTCCACCAGTTGGCAAGCGGGAACGTTACCACTGCACCAGCGAGCGGTGTGTGTGTGTGTGTGTGTGTGTGTGTGTGTGTGTGTGTGTGTGTGTGTGTGTGTGTGTGTGTGTGTGTGTGTGTGTGTGTGTGTGTGTGTGTGAGAGAGAGAGAGAGAGAGAGAGAGAGAGAGAGAGAGAGAGATAGAAATCGGCTTACCACGACTTAGGAGACCGTGCCACTTTAGACGTTCATGTATGCAGAAATCCAATGCATACAACACATACATACATAAATACATACCTTCACATACACATTAACACGTACTCACACATACACAGCCACACACTCTTCAATGTTCATACATTATGCACTCAGGCAAATGTACTCACAACCATGTTATTGTTGTTGTTGTTGCTGTTAACCCTGGTGTGTGTGTGTGGGGGGGGGGGCAGGCCAGCACCTGCCCCTGCAGGGCCGTCCCGTGCAGTGAACCCAGGTTCCCTGCGGCAGACACCGCCTCGCCACAGCGACACACAGGCAACAGTGTACAGATTTGGTTCCTGGATGGACGCCGAGTTTGTGTCTCTTCATCCAATTAACAGAGGCACCATAGGCTCTACAGTACATCAACCCGATATTTGGTTATATGGTTACCACACAGTGTTGTGAATGGTTTCCTGGGTTTCACGAACCATTAGGCTTATCACTCAGTGTAGAGCCACCTGAAGTGGAAATAAGAGCAATAAAAAGTGACAAGAAGGATGGTAGAAATAGCAACAGAGGAAGGCAGGCACAGAAAAAGAATGATAAAGGTGAAGGAAGAAGTAGACAGCACTACATCAAGTGAGTGGATGATGGTCGCTTTCACCTACTACTGCAAATACACACACGTACATACATACACACACACACACACACATACACACACACACACACACACACACACACACATACACACACACACACACAATTTAGCGCCACACTGTGTGTGAAAAATTCAACTAAATTTCATACAATGCAGTTCATAACTCTCTCTCTCTCTCTCTCTCTCTCTCTCTCTCTCTCTCTCTCAAAGTATATACACCATTTTACCCCAATACTTTCTTTTCCATTTTCTCACCAATAATTATGTTTACTTTCTTCAAAGGATAAACTAGATTACAGGGATTTTCTGCCTTTCATATCTCTTCCATTCCTCTTTATCTTCTCGTCTCCCAGTTTCCTTTGCTCGCTTTCTCATTACTCTCTCTCTCTCTCTCTGGTCTCTCATCTTTCTTCCCATCTCTCTTCAATTTCCTTTCTACCTTCTCGCCTCACACTTTCCTCTTATTTCCCTTCATTACTCTCCTCTCACCTCTCTTCCCTCTCTTCTCTTTGTCAGGCCTCTCTCTTCTTTCCCTGCTCTTCGTGCCTCCTCTACCAGCTCAGCCAAACAGCCTCTGACAACGCTATATAGAATCCCGTGTCAGTGAAGCAGTGTACAGTTGGCCACATTTGTACCTGGGACAGCATCAGTGTGGGGAGGAGGTCTGGTGTTTGACATACTATACAATCTTTACCTATTGACATATATTTGGTAGATTAGTAGATGAAGTGGCCTGGGTACTGTTATATGGGAATATATTTGGTAGATTAGTAGATGAAGTGGCCTGGGTACTGTTATACGGGAATATATTTGGTAGATTAGTAGATGAAGTGGCCTGGGTACTGTTATACGGGAATATATTTGGTAGATTAGTAGATAAAGTGGCCTGGGTACTGTTATACGGGAATATATTTGGTAGATTAGTAGATAAAGTGGCCTGGGTACTGTTATACGGGAATATATTTGGTAGATTAGTAGATAAAGTGGCCTGGGTACTGTTTTACGGGTATATATTTGGTAGATTAGTAGATGAAGTGGCCCGGGTACTGTCACACGGGAATATATTTGGTACCTGTATGTTAGTAGATGAAGTGGCCTGGGTACTGTCACACGGGTAGATAAGGCAGTATAGACTGAACTCCGAATATCACTGACGCTGTACCACGTTTATATGCAGCCACGTGTATATCAGTGAATATTTTAGAGATTCAGAGAGTGATATAATGATTGTGTTTGTTGGTGTGTTTTATTGTGTGTGTGTGTGTGTGTGTGTGTGTGTGTGTGACAAGGTGTAAAATGCAGACTAAATGGCACAAGAAGCGGTGTTAGGAACCAAGGCCTTCATGGTAAGAGCCGGTAACTGTGTGCACAGTGGCCTTGTTGCTGGAGGGACGCCTTCAGGTGGTGGCAAGGATATGACAGGGCGGCTACACTGCCTGGTTATACACACGTGCCTCAACTACTGCCCTATCCACCCAAAGGACCATGGTGCACTGAGGCCCAAGGCAAACTGCAGCCCCACCCCACCTGCAGCCCCACCCCACCCGCAGCCCCCACCCCACCTGCAGCCCCACCCCACCTGCAGCCCCCACCCCACCTGCAGCCCCACCCCACCTGCAGCCCCACCCCACCTGCAGCCCTACCCCACCTGCAGCCCCCACCCCACCTGCAGCCCCACCCCACCTGCAGCCCCACCCCACCTGCAGCCCCACTCCACCTGCAGCCCCCACCCCACCTGCAGCCCAACCCCACCTGCAGCCCCCACCCCACCTGCAGCCCCACCCCACCTGCAGCCCCCACCCCACCTGCAGCCTCACCCCACCTGCAGCCCCCACCCCACCTGCAGCCCCCACCCCACCTGCAGCCCCCACCCCACCTGCAGCCCCACCCCACCTGCAGCCCTACTCCACCTGCAGCCCAACCCCCCCTGCAGCCCTACTCCACCTGCAGCCCAACCCCACCTGCAGCCCCACCCCACCTGCAGCCCTACTCCACCTGCAGCCCCCACCCCACCAGCAGCCCAACCCCACCTGCAGCCCTACTCCACCCGCAGCCCCACCCCACCTGCACCCCCACCCCCCCTGCAGCCCCCACCCCACCTGCAGCCCCCACCCCACCTGCAGCCCCACCCCACCTGCAGCCCTACTCCACCTGCAGCCCCGACCCCACCTGCAGCCCCCACCCCACCTGCAGCCCCCACCCCACCGGGTTACCCTTTGACACCAACCTGCCGCTGTAACAACAACAACAACAACATGAACAACAATAACAACAACAGCAACAACAACAGCATTAGGAACAACAACAATAACATCAGCAGCAGCAACAACAACAATAGCATCAGCAACAACAAAAATAACAATAGCATCAGCAACAACAACAATAACATCAGCAGCAACAACAATAACAAAAAAATAACATCAAGAACAAGAACAACAACAACTACTACTACTACTATTACTATTATTACTCTTCTACAACAACAACAAACACCACTACTACTACTTTTACTACTGCTACTACTACTACTTCTATTACAACTACTACCACTACAACTACTACTATTACTACTACTACCACCACTACTACAACCACCACCACCACTACTACTACTACTACTACTGCCGTTAGCCAAAGTATAATATGCAGTAGGGCACAGTGATCAAAGGAGTAATCTCAGTAATATTATGATGACAATAATTTTATAGTGTGTGTGTGTGTGTGTGTGTGTGTGTGTGTGTGTGTGTGTGTGTGTGTGTGTGTGTGTGTGTGTGTGTGTGTGTGAACTTAGTGCAAGTGTTTACACATGTACGTGTTTTTATGTACAGATGTTGGGGCTGTGGAATTTTATGTATGTAAGCGTCTGTGTGAACGTATGTGTATATACAATTATGTGTGTGGGTAGTGTGATTCAACCTTGAGAGAGAGAGAGAGAGAGAGAGGGGGGGGGGTTCGCAACCATAATATTGCAGTAATCATGGCAGAATATCTCATTTCGAAACACTTCACATCAACTCTCTCTCTCTCTCTCTCTCTCTCTCTCTCTCTCTCATATGCGCATATCATCTTTTCCCTTTTATTTCTCACATTTTTCTTTCCTTCCTTCCATCATCTCCCTTCCCCGTCATTTCTTTTCCTCCACTCCCTCCTTCATCACCCCCGTCTCTCTCTCTCTCTCTCTCTCTTTATATATATATATATATATATATATATATATATATATATATATATATATATATATATATATATATATATCATCATCATCATCATCATCAGCCATAACTAGAACCTTTTCCATGAATTCCTTGACTGACCCAATCTTTGCCACGTTCCCTGCAAATTTCTCCATCTCATCTCTCCATCTCCTGTCTGGCCTTTTTCTGTTACGCTTACATTCTCTTGGTGTTCAGTCAGTATGCCTCTTGCTCCATCGGTTATCCCTTATTCTTGCTCTATGGCCTGCCCACCACCATTTCTGTTCTTTTATAACTTCTACAATATCTTTGACTTTAGTCTGCTCCCACCCAAGTTGATCCTTTCCCGTCTCCCAAAGATATTCCCAACTTTGACCCTTCCGCTCCTCTCTGAGAACGGATTAATTTATTTTCCACTGATTTTGTCAGTTTCCAGGTCTCACAACCACACGTCACAGCTAGAATCATGCCTGCGTTATATACTTTTCGTTTCATACAAACTGGCAAGCTACTTTTCATAATGTCTCCATGTTTACCGAAAGCTTTCCATCCAATTGTAATGCGTCTTTTTATTTCGCTATCATGATCTTTCGTTAATTTTAGTACTTGTCCCAAGTAGTTGTACTCCTCAACTTCTTCAAGAATTTCATCGCTTATTCTGATGACGCTCTTTGGTGTTTGTGGATTAAACATTAGTTTTACTTCGGTTCATCTTCAGTCCCACTCTCAGACTTTCTCTGTCCAGGTCATTTAACATTTCTTGCAAGGCCTCCGCTGTTTCTGAGATTAGGACAATGTCATCTGCAAAGCTTAAATGGTTTAGCTTTTTTCCATCAATGTTCACTCTTTTGTTTTCCCAGTACAGCTTTCTGAAATACTTTCTAGGCATGCTGTAAATAATCTTGGTGAAACTGTATCTCCCTGACGCACGCCCTTCTCAATCTTAATTTTCTCTGAGTCCTTATGTAATTTAACTGTAGCAGTTCCCTCTTAATATATGTTTTCGAGCAGGTTTACAACGTTCTCATTCACTCCTTGTTCTCGCAATGAATTTATGATTGCCATGCTCTCCACTAAGTCGAAAGCCTTTTCGTAATCAACAAAACCTAAGCACAGTGGTTTATTATATTCTATAGTTTTCTCAATTAGTTGGCTCATTGTATGTAGATGATCAGTGGTCGAATACCCGCTTCGGAATCTTGCCTGTTCACGAGGTTGGTTTTCCTCCAAAATTGTTGTTATTCTGTTCGTAAGGACTCCAGTGAAGAGTTTGCAAATGACTGACAATAAACTAATGGGTCGATAGTTACTAAGATCTTTTGAGTCACCTTTATTGTAGAGTAAAATAACTATTGCATTACACTATGTTTTGGGAATTTTCGTCTGTTTTATACACTGGGTAAATAAGTGAGCATGCCTATTTTGTACTTCTACTCCGGCATCCAACAGTAAATCTGTTACTATTCCATCTTCTCCCGGAGTCTTCCCTGATTTCATATTTTTAAGGCAAATATTTACTTTGTCTGGTGTCATCTCAGGTACTTCACCTGCGTCAAATGAAAAGTTAGCTATTGGTACTACTGTCTTTGATGCACACAGTTCTTTGTAAAATTCTTCAACTCTCTTCACCATCTTATCTCTGCATTTAATGATTTCATCGTTTTTCTCTTTCAGTGATGTCATTTGTTGTCTTCCCAGTGCCATTCGGCTTCGGACCTGTTTCAGACTTTTTCCATTTTTGATGGTTTCTTTGATCTGATCTATGTTTCTCTTTCTTTTTTCGTCTCTTTGTCTTTTGTTGAAAAGTTTATTTAATTCTGCTCGTTCTGTTTCGTCTTTCTTTGTCTTTACTTTCATTTCCTTTCGTTTTTTCATAAGCTCGAGTGTCTTTTCTGAACACTTCCTGGCTTTGGTTGTATTAGGTTTTCCTACTACCTCTGCTGCTTCTCTCAGCATTTTTGTTAGTCTGTCATTCAGCTCATCAATGTCACATTCAGCATTACCTAGTGCCTGAAATCTGTTCCTTATTTCCAACTGAAAGGCTGCTTTGTTTTCGGTTACTATTATTATTGGGCATATCTTTTTATCTTTACTCATCCTCTTTCTTTCACTTCTGAAATTGAATCTGGCTGTGCAACCCACCATTCTATGATCACTACCTACATTTACTTTGCTGATAACTGTGACATTTGTGATCGTGTTATTCTGATCTGCTACAATGAAGTCGACTTCATTCTTTGTTTCTCCATTTGGGCTTCTACAGGTCCACCCTCTTCCCGTTCTTTTGTGGAAGAATGTGTTCATTATTCTCATGTTAAACATTTCAGCATAATTTACCAGCATTTCTCCTCTTTCACTCCTTTCCCCCACTCCAAATTCTCCCATACATGCTTCTCCATTTTTCGACTTCCCAACTTTTGCATTGAAGTCTCCAATGAGTATAGTATATGTTGTCTTTTCTTCTTCCATAATCAGAGAGATGTCATCATAGAATGTTTCTATTTCTTCATCTGGGCTTTGAGAAGTTGGTGCATATACTTGTATGACTTTCGTGGTATATTTTTTGCATAGTCTAATGACAACAAATGCTGCTCTGTCAGATACACTGCTGAATTTAACAATGTTGTCAGCAAAGATTTGATAATTAGAAATCCTACACCACTAACTCCTTCATTTTCCTTTCCTCTGTAGTAATATATATATATATATATATATATATATATATATATATATATATATATATATATATATATATATATATTTCTCTCAGTAGCAAATTGGATCCCAAACAACAGCTAAAACAAAACGTCATTTTTTTTCCCAGGACGAAGTTGATTAATGTCGCTCGCTAAAGTAATAAGCCCAATTTATTTTTTTTTCCCCAGGATGAACTTTGTTACCGAGTTAAATTCTGGCGTCGGGTATTTAATTTTGGGTCTTTGTGTGTGTGTGTGTGTGTGTGTGTGTGTGTGTGTGTGTGTGTGTGTGTGTGTGTGTGTGTGTGTGTGTGACAGAGAGAGAGAGAGAATGCAAATCTACTAATCTGATTATCTCGCAGTAATATTAACTTTCTCACTTCAGTACTTCTCCTTTGCTTCATTAGGATCGTACCTACCTAACTATTTATCGATCTTTCTATCCGCCTATCTATCTGTTTACCGCCTTATCTCCTTACCTAACAACCTACTTGCCTCTGTATCTATTAAATCACCTACTCACCTATCTACAGTACCTACCATCCTATCACAAACTTACCTACCTAGTACCTCCCTGCCTACCACTTTACCTACGTACTACATACCTACCAACCTACCTCTACCTCCCTGACTAATTTATATACATACATGTCTACCTTTGTACCTGCCTCGCTGTTTATTTACTTCTCAATCATACATAACAATCTCTTTTCCTTCCTACTTACCCACCCACCTACCCATCCAAAGAGAGTCCAATAACTGGGATAAGGAAAATGGTGAGCCAAGTAACGTCCAGGGAAAAGAAATGGAACGATTTACTATTAAAACTCTCTCTTTCTCTCTCTCACTCTCTCTCTCTCTCTCTCTCTCTCTCATAGCGTTCTCCCGTAAATCCAGTTTACGTCAACCTTCCTACGAGAGAGAGAGAGAGAGAGAGAGAGAGAGAGAGAGAGAGAGAGAGAGAGAGAATAAAACCTAATATCTTCTTCTACATTAATTCCCCTCTCCATCTCTTCCCCAATCCTGTTTCCTGGTCTCTTTTCTCCTCTCTATCGTTCTTTCTTCCTTCCCCACCTCTCTTCTTGTTCTCTCCCTCTGTCTGTCTGTCTGTCTCTCTCTCTCTCTCTCTCTCTCTCTCCCAAAATTTCTTCTTCTCTCCTCTTCACTCGTTTCCTCCCTTCTCTCACCTCCCATCTTCCGCTTCCCTTCTCTCCTCTTCCTTGCCATCTCCTCTTTTCCTCTGTTTCTCATTTTAATACGGTCTTTCCTATAAAATTTTCACTTTACGTCATAATATTTCGTACTTTTTCCTGCGATTACAAATGGATATTATTTTAGGTGTGGGTCCAGTGAGAGAGCCTTCTTGCTTATTATATCTCTCTCTCTCTTGATTACTTCTTTTCCTTCTTCCTACCCTTCCCTTTCTTCCCCCTCATCTTCCCTACCTACTCATTTCTTTCTCGTAGGCTAATTCCTTCCCCTTTCCGTCCTCTCCCCCTTCCCCTTCATCTTCCCCTCTCCCTTTCCTTCCTTCCCTTTCCCCTTCGCCCACCCTCCTCTACCCTCTTCCCCTGTTTCTATTCTCCTCCCTATCTACTCCCCTCCCTCCCAAACCTCCTTCCTCTCCTCCCCTTCCCTCTATCTCACCTCACACGCCAACCACCCAATTCTCGCAGCATCTCGTCTATCCTCGTTCGATCTCGTAAATCCTGGCCATTTTCACGCCTAATCTCGCAAGTTCCCGCACAGTGCGAGACGCTCGATAAACGTACAACGGTAGTCCTTCACCTGTTGGCCCACCTCCCGTTATACGATACAGCAGATCCCGTTAGGCTTTCTTCTTACCGTTGATTTCCTCACATGTTATACATTATTATCACTTAATGTTTTCTTCGTCATTCCTAATTCGCTTATTATATAACTTTATTCTGTTATTTTCACTGTTCGTCTCTTTATTGTTCATTTGATACCATTATTTCAGACAATATTTCGTTTGTCTGTTAAAACTCTTATCTCTGTCCATCTATTATCTAGCCAATTCAGTTACATTGACGCTCTATCTTACCAGCATACTCTGAAAATCTTCCCTGAACCTAATATATTCATAAAAAATCGCCAGAAAAATTAAAAACACACTGCCTGGCTCAGTGGGTTAACCAGTTATAGAATTAACACAGAGCTTACTAAACACCTTCATTTAGCGGTGGCCATATTTGTTTGAGTGTTGCCTGTACTGTCCATTTTCCTTCATCTTATCAGGAGTTATCCAGCAGTAAAGATGATGATGAGGGATTTAGCCAACACCTTAAGTTATCAGGAGTTATCTAGCAGTAAAGATGATGATGAGGGATTTAGCCAACACCTTAAGTTATCAGGAGTTATCCAGCAGTAAAGATGATGATGAGGGATTTAGCCAACACCTTAAGTTATCAGGAGTTATCCAGCAGTAAAGATGATGATGAGGGATTTAGCCAACACCTTAAGTTATCAGGAGTTATCCAGCAGTAAAGATGATGATGAGGGATTTAGCCAACACCTTAAGTTATCAGGAGTTATCCAGCAGTAAAGATGATGATGAGGGATTTAGCCAACACCTTAAGTTATCAGGAGTTATCCAGCAGTAAAGATGATGATGAGGGATTTAGCCAACACCTTAAGTTATCAGGAGTTATCCAGCAGTAAAGATGATGATGAGGGATTTAGCCAACACCTTAAGTTATCAGGAGTTATCCAGCAGTAAAGATGATGATGAGGGATTTAGCCAACACCTTAAGTTATCAGGAGTTATCCAGCAGTAAAGATGATGATGAGGGATTTAGCCAACACCTTAAGTTATCAGGAGTTATCCAGCAGTAAAGATGATGATGAGGGATTTAGCCAACACCTTAAGTTATCAGGAGTTATCCAGCAGTAAAGATGATGATGAGGGATTTAGCCAACACCTTAAGTTATCAGGAGTTATCCAGCAGTAAAGATGATGATGAGGGATTTAGCCAACACCTTAAGTTATCAGGAGTTATCCAGCAGTAAAGATGATGATGAGGGATTTAGCCAACACCTTAAGTTATCAGGAGTTATCCAGCAGTAAAGATGATGATGAGGGATTTAGCCAACACCTTAAGTTATCAGGAGTTATCCAGCAGTAAAGATGATGATGAGGGATTTAGCCAACACCTTAAGTTATCAGGAGTTATCCAGCAGTAAAGATGATGATGAGGGATTTAGCCAACACCTTAAGTTATCAGGAGTTATCCAGCAGTAAAGATGATGATGAGGGATTTAGCCAACACCTTAAGTTATCAGGAGTTATCCAGCAGTAAAGATGATGATGAGGGATTTAGCCAACACCTTAAGTCAGAAGAGTCCCAGCTAAAGAAAATAAGGCGTGTGTAGGTAGCCAGACTTGACTGGATAATATGTCATTGGACTGAAGGGTTTGGGGGATATCTGCTGGTGGAGAGGGACGCCTTCGTGTGCTGGCACCGATATAACCAGGCGGCTTCACTGCCAGGTTATACAAACGTCCCACAACTCTCCCTGTCCCACGAAAGGAGAAAGGTGGACAGCAGCAGAAGCAATGTCAGCCTGCAGTCCACTGGGTTCAGGTTTCTGATGCTACAACATCAACAGAAACAGCTAATGATGATGATGATGATGATGATGATAATAATAATAATAATAATAATAATAATCCATCCAGCCATCCATCCTCCAATCCTACATTGCCCCATGAGGAGCGTAGAAGCCCGGGGCTAGGCAGTTGGTCTCGACATTTAAGATGAATGACCAGCCTCACTCATCCCTGAGTGGCATTACACGAGCAATCAGCCCCAACCATCCCTTGGATATAAACATTCACCGGCTCAATCCGATTGGAGCGCAATAATTACCCACTAAACCACCAGGTGCCAAAATTTGGCAATATGGTTACCACCCAGCATAGTAAATAGTTTCCTGGTGTACAGGAAACCATTTGGCTTGTCATTCAGTGTAGAGTCACCCACAGGCAGAAGGACAAGGAAAGAATGAAGGAAATAAAGACAGAAGAGGGAGTGTAAAGTCACCCGTAGGCAGAAGGACAAGGAAAGAAAGAAGGAAATAATTGTAATAATAATAATAATGATACTACTACTACTACTGATACTACTACTACTACTACTACTACTGATACTACTACTACTACTACTACTAGGGCGGTACCTCCTTCCTGTTCAAAGGGTCTGCCAAGTAGAAACAATGCTGTATGCACCAAGGCCTCGGCATGAAGGGATTATCTCGATATTCTCACCGAATTTCGTTTCTTTACATTTCTCGCAGTTCCTCGCTGACTTTTGAAACATCTCAGAGTCCAGCAAATTGTCGAAATATTTCACTCGAGGCTTTGTTCCCCTCTCGCTTGTTTCTCTCTCTCTCTCTCCGCCTATTCCCACCCGTCCCTCATCATTACCTACACATCCCAAGGAGAGAGTTCCGGCTTTTATCATGATTGCCATAGCCACCGCTGCACGATATATCCGTTTTTGGAAAGGCTGTGTGTGTGTGTGTGTGTGTGTGTGTGTGTGTGTAGTTCTCACTGTGATTGTGTTCGTGCGTGATTGTTTGTTCGTGAAGTTTTCTTTGTTGGGAATCATTTGCCTTTTTTTATTTAGCTCATGATTCTTAACTGCTGATTCATTCTACTTCTTTCCATTGTTATCTGGATTCCAGAAAATTCCAGAATGTAGGAAGACCTTAAAGAAATCTCTTGCCGTAGAAAAAAAAGAAAAAAAGGTCAGTAATGCTAGGACAACATGAACAATATATAAACTCTCTCTCTCTCTCTCTCTCTCTCTCTCTGCACACCTACAACGTCCTTGTTCGTCACTCACCAGGCATTCTGATATATTCCTTAGTTCCTCTATGATATTTTTCCATATACCTTTCCTACAAAATCCAAGAGACTTAGGCTACGATATTTTTGCACTCACTTCCATCACCTTAAGTTTTGCCTAAGGACTTAATTACTGTGCTACGTGGTGGCAACCATCATCCACTCGATGTAGTGCTGCCTACTTCTTCCTTCACCTCTATCATTATTTTCTGTGCCTGCCCTCCTCTCTTCCTATTCCTCCCATCTTTCCTGTCACTTCTTATTGCTCTTCTTTCCTTTACAGGTGGCTTTACATTGAGTGACAAGCCAAATGGTTTCCTGTAAGCCAAGAAACCATTTACAACGCTCCTAACGTGTCAACAAGTGGGTTGGTGGATGGTTAGTGCCCCACCCCGTAAAACAAATAACTCAAAGTCAATGGCCACCCCTTGCGGGATTATGGCGTCTGGCAATAGAAAGATAGAAAGACATTAACAGCCTTCTTCCTCTCTCTCTTCCTACAGATCGGGTCATCCAAGCTTTGTTACTTACATCCCCTAATTATCTGTGCAAACATATCAATATTAAAGCCTTCACCTGTTAAAATATATCACAGCATTCTTCGCTTCTGCCAATGTAACAGGTCCCTGCCTCACATTCCTTGTCTGCCCACAACTAAGGCCAGTCTGCTTGCTGCTCCTGCTCTGCTCTCACCATTCTTTCCATTTGCCTCTTACTTCACTGAAATCAGTTTACATGTATACTCTTCCATCTTCATCCCTACCACTATTACACATTATTCCAACGTCATTCCCAATTTTTTTTTTCACCTATTTCAAGAATGTTTCTTGTTTTCAAATTTCCAGTTATTTTTCCTAGTATATATATATATATATATATATATATATATATATATATATATATATATATATATATATATATATATATATATATATATGCAGAGACTTCACTTCACCGTGAAGATATGTATGCAAACTAACCACAGGAGAAATGAAAGGAGCGACAGTGAGTACTTTCGTATATTACATCTTCAGACAGAGTGAGACAGAAACGTGAAGGGTAGAGGTCTCAGTCCCACAATACAGCCAAGAAACGATTCCTTGAAGGGAAAACTAATAAGCCAGATCACCAGAACATTCAAAGAACCCTTGTCCTCCCCTTCCATGAAAATTTTCTTGATGTTGTTCGCATACTGAGGAAACTCAATGTACAAGTAGTATTCAAATATGAGAACACCATCAAAAAGACCCTCATCAAGAACAGCCTTTTCAGTAATTTAGGCGTTGTTTACAAAATCCCGTGTAAAAGCTGTAACAAATTTTACATAGGACAATCTGGAAAAGATTTGGAAACTAGAATCTCACAACATAAATACAGTGTAAGGACAGCCCAACAGAGTAGTGGTTTATTTCAGCAAAAGCATCCAGTGATCACCATATTGACTGGACAGGCTCCAAGATTCTAGCAAGATCAAAAAGCTTAGATGAAAGAAATGTAATAGAATCTTGTCTAATTTGTGGCACATATGAAAAGAATGTAAACATGAGCTATGGTCATTTTAAGTGTGATAAATTGTTAACTGAATTAATTTTAAAGCAGTATCCCCCAGACTAACACGTGATTGTTCCCTGTCATCTCCTGGTGATGTAGTCACACCTGTGTGGGACACACCAAGCATTAATCCTCTAGGTCTTAAGTTAAGCAGCAGTATTTATCCCCTCCTCCCTCCCCCCTTCCCCCTCCCTCCCACTCCCCTTTCCTCCCCTCCTACTCCCTCCTCCGTCACGTGTATTTTTAGATTCAGGTCATCCTTTGTTGTGTTCCACTCCCTGCTGCAGGTGACCCTAAGTTAAGCCGCAGGTAAAAATTCAGGTCATCCATTGTTTTGTGTGCCACTACCTGCTGCGGGTGTGCATAAAAGACCTCTACCCTTTACGTTTCCGTCTCACTCTGACTGAAGATGTAATATACGAAAGTACTCAGTGTCGCTCCTTTCATTTCTCCTGTGGTTAGTTTGCATAAATATATATATATATATATATATATATATAGAGAGAGAGAGAGAGAGAGAGAGAGAGAGAGAGAGAGAGCCTCTGTGGTACAGTGGTAAAGTGTGCGTTTCGTACACTGAAGAACGAGGCTTCGCGCCCCGCCAGGGTAAAAAACTTTGGGAGCGTTCTTCTGGCCACGTACTGCTTTGGCGGACATCAGGGGTGCTGTGGGAACCAGTGTCGCATACTATGAAGTATGCTTGCACCCAGTCGGCTTGCGCGGGCCGATTACACTTGGTTCACAGACTACACACACATCCAAAGCCACTACAACACTACAATTACACTTACAAGCACTTCTGACTCTACATACAATCTCTACTAGACAGCCTAAGCCACTTGGTAGATACATTGGCTGTATCGTCCCCACTTCGGTAGGGATAGGCCGGTCCAGCAGTGGATACTCAAACGGCTATATATATATATATATATATATATATATATATATATATATATATATATATATATATATATATATATATACCTATTTTTTAATCTAGTCTCTTTACATTCATCATCATAATCATCATTACTTTCAATATACTCTCGTCATCTTTCCTTTGATCCCATTTCTTGAATTCAGTCGTCAAAATAACAACAGCAATAATAATAATAATAATAATAAATATAATCATCATCATCATCATCTAATCCTATGTTGCCCCATGAGAAGCGTACGAGCCCGAGGTTAGGCAAGTTGGTCCTAACATTTAAGATGGGAGTGACCAGCCTCACTCATCCCTGAGTGCCATTACGTGAGCAATAAACCCCAACCATCCCTTGGATAAAAATCTGCACCGGCTCAATCCGATTGCAGCGCCAACTTGGTTATATGGTTATCACCCAGTGTAGTAAATGGTTTCCTAGTGTACAGGAAACCAATTGGCTTGTCACTCAGTGTAGAGTCACCCATAGACAGAACGAAGAGGAAAGAATGAAAGATAGACAGAAGAAGAAGAAAAGAAGGTAGAAAGAGAGGAAGGGTGGGCACATGACAGCAGCACTACATCGAGTGAGTGGATGGTGACAGCCCTCACCTACCACAAAAATAATAATAAAACAGAGGGACCTGCCAAATGCAAGAGTTCATGTTGCCTCTCAAGTCAAGAAACTGATTCCACAATTCACTTTAACAAACTTCTCTGACAATTCCATAAGAGAGAGAGAGAGAGAGAGAGAGAGCAGCAAGGATTGTCGTCGGTGACTTACAAAATAATTACTACCAAAGTTTAGATTCGACTTGGGAGAAACGGAGATGGTAACACTGGAAAAAAACTCACATAAACACAAAGAACCATGATAAAAACACGACACAAACGCACAAAACCACACCTATTAAACCTGAAATCCATTAGGACAGCAGATATACGAGAAACTGATAAAAACAATGAAAAATTAAAGGAAGAAATAAAAATACGTCCCAATTTCCAGGAAGCAAAACAGTCATCATCTTGAACTCCATTATTTGAGGTTAAAATTATATCATCCTGTATCTCGTTCATCATGGGAAAAGTAGGCGGTATTTTTGTCCCAGTAAGTCTGTGATGAAGTCGGGAGTGGACAGACCGGAAAAAAAAAAATAATGATCGTCTAAGCTCTCTCTCTCTCTCTCTCTCTCTCTCTCTCTCTCTCTCTCTCTCTCTCTCTCTCTCTCAACCATATATTTCCACACTTCTCATCTTCTGGCCAACATTGGTCATATTTTTTTCCGGCCTAGTCTGCTCACCAGGAGGAAAGCGGACAGGAAGACAAGGAAACAAGGAAAATAAAGGAATCGAAAGCATGTCTCAGCTTTCATACATCACCATCATATCATCATCATCATCTAAGCTCAATTTTCCGAGGTTCAAGTAATTTCGCCTCCTATCTCCCTCACCCTGGCAAAACTAGATCATATTCTCAATCCCCAGCTCTCCTAGCAAGCCGGGAATATGAGCATAAAAGCAGAAATAGATGGGCGGATTCAGACATAATTTTGAGGTTTTACACACATTACTTTCTAAATCAATGGGGTTTCGAGAATATCTTTTTCCCAGTCAACTAATCCCGTTTCAGCCAAAAACCACATGCATCATATTCGAATGGGAAAAATAAGTAAAATAACCTATAAAAAATGAAACCTGTATATGAAACGTATTGCATACTATTCTAAATGTGATTAACCACGGATGCAGCCATGACAGCATGGGCAACACCCCTGGATCCGACAATGAAAATAAAATTGAATGCAATTTCCCGCATTCGTATGGCTGGCCATCATCATCATCTAAGCTCAATAATCCAATGTTAAAGTTATCAGTTGCAAGGCGGGGTCATATCACTGTGCCCCTAAATCTACCACGAAGCCTGGAAAAAGACATGATGTTGAGGAACATTAGAAAATAAGGACTTTCGAGGCGGGAAGATCAAAACAAACGTGGTCTCTTGAGGCTCCTCATGTGCGCGCGCATCGAGAGAAAATGGCGGGAATTTTGAGGTAACTTATTTGCTACCCCATACGGGATTATGGCGTCTGGCAATAGATAGATAGATAGATTAATTGCTCCCGCCTCAAAAAGTTGCCTCTAAATTCCTCACTGGATATTTTCAGCGGGGAATTTCTTGGGCGTTTTTGAAGACGCTCAGCGTGAGGTGACCTGGAAGGAGAGAGAGAAACGGAGAAGCGAGGTTGAGGAGGAGAGAGGGGATGGAAGACCAGGAAGATGGAGGGTGATGAGAGGAGGAAGAAAGAGTTTGTTCAGTGGGAAAATACGGAGAGAGAGAGAGAGAGAGAGAGAGAGAGAGAGAGAGACAGACAGACAGACAGACAGACAGACAGACAGACAGACAGACAGATAGAGAGTAAAAGGTTTTAAACCGAAAAACTTAAAGAGAATCGGAATAAAACTCAAAAAGAAGACGACGACGACCAAGCATAGACAACAGACGAGAAGGGATTGAAGGAAGGAAAGGAGGGGAATGAAGGAAGGAAAGGAGGGGAATGAAGGAAGGTAGGAAGAGAAAAGGAGGAGGAGAAAAAACGACGAAAGAGTAGACACGGTGCAGACTATGAGCGGAGGGAAGTTAGGGTAGGAAGAAACATGTAGAGAGGAATGACGAAGGAATGGAAGTGAAGGGAGAAGGGAAAGGAAGGAAGCTTGGAGGAAAGGAGGAAAAGGAGAGGGGAAATGGAAAGAAGTTTGGAGGAAAGAAGGAGAAGGGAAAAGGAAGGAAGCTTAGAGGAAAGAAAGAGAAAGAGGGGGAGGAGGAGGAAAAACAGGCTGACGATGGAAGAACCAGAAAACGAGTAAGAGGAAAGTGAAGATTAGGTTGATGAAAATTAACCGCAAAAGAGAAGACGAGGAAGGAGTGGGGGAAATGCGAGAGGTGAAAGAAATGACGGGAGATGAGACAGACGTAAAGAAATATGGTGGATGGCGGGGAACCAGAGGCAGGTAGGATTAAGCAAAACGTGGCCAGCAGGACGGCAGGAAAAAATAAGATGAGAGTGCCGAGGAAGCTGCTCAATCCGAAATTTCCAAAGGTAGCCACAACAGTACAGGAATAAATATAGGAATTATTACTCATTTATTTTATATATTTTTATCATTTTCCTTATGTTTTCCATATTTTTTTTCATTTTATATATTATAACTACCGGTATAATCTTTTCCATACCTACTCTTATCTACTTTGCATTATTTGTTCTTATCAATATAATTACTCCCATCACATCGATTACCCTACTTTTTGGTATTTGATATGAAACAGTCAACTTGAAGCTGTTAAGTCAGATTTCTTAAGGTGAAGGGGTTAATTTGGCTGTATCCTTCCCCTGCACTTTACTAAGCCTCTCCTGAGCTGAGTAAAATTGTCTGTTTGTAGCAAGAAAACAGTATATCACACCTGACCTCAGTGAATTACCTCGCCCTTTCACTTTTCTATTTTCTCATGAACTGTCTCTCTCTCTCTCTCTCTCTCTCTCTCTCTCTCTCTCTAAGCCATTTCACACAAACTCTTAACTAGACTCTTAGAACATTCTCAGAAGTGAGTTTTTAAGCAAGCATGCAAACATAAGGCTGTAAGTTTGTGTGTGTGTTTTTTTAATTTGAAGCGTGTGTGTGTGTGTGTGTGTGTGTGTGTGTGTGTGTGTGTGTGTGTGTGTGTGTAGTAAATATATCAGCATGTTTAGTCTCCTATTTTTTCTTTACGTGTAGGAAGGAGAATATTCTGGCGGTAGCCTAAAAAAAGGCATAATAGGTACTTTGCTGGAAGAGGATTAACAACAACATCACTAACAAACAAAACATCAACACCAACACCACGTCACCAACATAACAAGGGTTTAATTTACAAGTACCTGATATTATGTACACTGAGGGACACACACACACACACACACACACACACACACACACACACACACACACACACACAAACACACACACAGCACCCCCATTCGTCCCCTGTTAACACCCACTTAAGCCTCTGTTTGTCTATAAAATACTGTTTATTTGTGTTTGGACCATTTGACAAACTGTTTAAAATTCATGAGACGAGGGAACTGTTTGGCTGTGTGGATGCTGCTGTTTTTATTGACGTAGATAGACGGATAGACAGACATAGACAGATAGACAGATAGGCAACAAAGACAGAAAACGACACTTTCAAACACAGACACACACATACACACACTCACAAAGGGAGACACACTGGTGCAGGCAACACAAACAAAAGAAGAGTAATAGAGGAAGCACCATACACAGACGCAATAGTAAATACGAATACAAAGTCGAAACATGAAATTTACCGAAATATGTTAGTGAAGGAAAAAATAAGAAAAATAATAAATATAAAACAGTAAGCAACGATAACCATCTATACCTCACGATGAAACGAAAATAATGCAAAGTTGAGGCAGGTGTGAAAATTTTAAAACAAACTGATAAATAAATAATAAATAAATAAATAAGTTATATATTAAAAAATAACTCAAAGTGCAAGAATCGCGCCCTACCATTGGGCTGGTGGTTCAATATTTAACTGTCTCTGATCTTCGCCCTCCACCGAGTGTTCTCAAAATCGAATTACTTTATCATTTGTCTGAACCTCAAACTTTCCACTAAGTTTGGCCCCAATCGGACAAGAATCTTTTAGTTGTCTTTGCCTTTTGATCCTGACCTTTAACTTGTTGCCCTAATACCTTAATCTCTTTATCCTTGACTGACCCTCAGACCTTCCACCAAGATTCCTCCAAATGTAATCAACCATGTGAATCACAGGGTCAAATATCTGACCCTGTCTTGTCGCCTTGACCTCTGATGGATCGTTTCTAAAACCAAATCCTATCTATGCCTTACCCCGAACCCTTTCATCAGATTTTGTCAAAATCAGACCAAACTGCTTTGCTTGACCCAGCCATGTCGCCCTGACCTCTGACCTTAACGAGATTAGGTTGACCCCGAAGCAAACCCTCAAACTATTCCATAAAGACTGGTTAAAAGCAGATAAAAATATTTATTTTATCCACACACACACACACACACACACACACACACACACACACACACACACACGCCAGTCAAAACAATACTCCAAACTCGCTATCCCAGCATCTGTGTAAAATATAAGCTGTACTTGAACATATTATTATGATGCTGATTTTTTTTTTACTCCACAAAATCAGTATATTAAATACTGATGTCATTATCATTATTATTATTATTATTATTATTATTATTATTATACTGATAATAACCATATAATAATAACTATTATTATTATTTTTTTTTATTAATCATTATCATTAACTTCATTTTTTAACAACAAAGTTTTCACTGTCATAATATTACTCATCAAAATTTCCATTAACATGCAGTGGTAAGGCAGTGGACTGGTGACCGAGAGGACGCCAGATTGATGCCAGGCTGGGGTGGTGGTGCAGTAGTAAGGCAGTGGACTGGTGACCGAGAGGACGCCAGATTGATGCCAGGCTGGGGTGGTGGTGCAGTGGTAAGGCAGTGGACTGGTGACCGAGAGGACGCCAGATTGATGTCAGGCTGGGGTGGTGGTGCAGTAGTAAGGCAGTGGACTGGTGACCGAGAGGACGCCAGATTGATGCCAGGCTGGGGTGGTGGTGCAGTGGTATGGCAGTGGACTGGTGACCGAGAGGACGCCAGATTGATGCCAGGCTGGGGCAGGAACGGTCTAAGGGGTTAAATTTACAACTGAACAATTTCACGTGACGTTTAACAAGATCCACACCAGTGATGAGTGAGACAACCTCGGCGTGAACTCAGTATGGACGGTGGGTATTAGCGCCAAAATGGTAATATGTGTAGGTGTGGTGACATGTGTTGTGTGTAGGAGGACTGCTGAGCCTCATGGAACACACGCACGCACGCGCGCACACACACACACACACACACACACACACACACACAGAGGACTGCTGGGCCTCAGGGAACGGAAGGTTTATTGTGTGTCATGGTGCTGGGGCATAACACACACACACACACACACACACACACACACACACACACACACACACACACACACACACGTGCGAGCCAAAAACCAAATACAGGAACTTCAGTGGAGTATGTGTGTTCAAGCCTAACACACAGACTTACACTCAAAGGCTCGGGGGAAAACGTGTGTGTGTGTGTGTAATTCACCGGGTCGGTCAGGATCACTTGATGGTCGTGATCGTCAGCATTTTACCCTCCCGGAAGGGAGCTGAATGCTCATATAGTCTGATCTAAGGGCAAGGCTGTGACCTTCACACACCCATACACCCGTCCCCTTGCTCAAGGGGGACAGTAACCATCCACTTCGTCAGTGAAACTTTTCGCAACCTGAGCAAGGCACGAACTCCCGTCTACCAGATAGCAAGCGAGAACGTTACCACTGAGCCAGCGAGCGGTGTAATGTGTGTGTGTGTGTGTGTGTGTGTGTGTGTGTGTGTGTGTGTGTGTGTGTGAGAGAGAGAGAGAGAGAGAGAGAGAGAGAGAGAGAGAGAAATTCCACACTTGGAAGGGGCTTGTGGTGTTGAGAGAAAGTGAGTTAAACGAGAGAGAGAACTGGAAACAATATCACTTTGTTTTTCTTTTTTAGAAGGTTGGAGAGGGAGAGGGGAGAGGAGTGGAAGGAAGGAGGGGAGGGAGGGAGAGAGAGAGAGAGAGAGAGAGAGAGAGAGAGAGAGAGAGAGAGAGAGAGAGTATAAGGGTGGAAGAATCAGAGGAATGAAGGAAGGGAGGAGGAAGGAGAGAGATGGGAAGGAAGGAAAGAAGGAAAAAAGGCATTATAAACCGAGAGAGGGGGAGGGGGAGAGAATGACGGAAGGAAAAGGAATGTTGTGAGAGAAGAATGCAGGAAATACGAATGGGAAGGAAGGAAAGAAGAGTGAAGGAAGGAAAGACGGAAGGAATTTATTAAGACAGAAGCGAAGATATGGAAACTCGCGATTGAAGGGAGATTGTGAAGAACGATAGACGGTAAACAGGTACTTAAGTTGGAAGGCAGGTAGGCTGGTGAGAGGGTAGGTATGTGGGTGGTGGGAGGATAAGAAGGTAGGTGGGTACGTAGGTACATAAGTTGGTAGGTAGGTAGATGGGTAGGTGATTCGGTAGGTAGGTAGGTAGATAGGCAGTCTGGATTGTAGGTAGGTTGGTAAGTCTACAGATATAGCTTATTTTAACTCACTTCCTAAATTACTGGTCTAATCATTATACACCTGTGGGCAGGTATGAGTGGGAAGGAACTATTAACAACACCTATACGGTCAAACACTAAACTCCCTTCGCCTTTCCTGCCTCTACTACATCGCTGGATTAATGTACACTGGAATGTGGGGTGGTGGAGTGAGGTGTATATTATCATTTATTTGTTGGGGATAATATGCATCTTTGTCCATTACACTGCTCCGTATTCCTGTCGGGTAAGGAGGCTCCCTAGCACCTCTTCCTTAGCGATTTATTTTAGGACGCGGCTGGTTAATATCCTTTTGTAGGTTTTTTATTGAAAGTATGGCGATATCTGAACGATTTATATAACACAGATGAGGACAGTAAGGTGTACCAAAATAAACCGATCGCTTAGGAAGAGGTGTTAGGGAGATTCCTTTACCGAGGAGAATACGGGCCTGTCTCAGATCATCCGTGAATCCAGCAATGAACAAGGAGGCAAGGGAGGCGACCGGTCTTTGGCACTTCACTGTACAGTCAGGAAATAATGTCCTGTTGTCCATCCAGGCCGTACATAAACACTGTCAAACCCAATCATATCCCTTTAAAACCTAAAACCCTAAACAGTCATGATATACAATACTGTTAGAAAACAAAACCTACTTCCTTTAATACCCAAAATCCTTAAGCAACTGTCAGGAAATAAATCTGTCCAGCCAAGCCCTATCTTAACACTGTCATCTTTATCCAATCTCTTTAAAACCTAAAACTCTTAAACAACTCTGAAAATAAAGTACTCATGGTAAACCCAAACTTACCCCCTTTTAAACCTGCAACCTTTAAACAACAAAGGAAATAAAGTACTGCTAGTAAACCCAAGTCTACCCTTAAAAACCTGAAACCCTTAAACAACAGTCAGGAAATAACGTACTATTGGTAATCATGGCCATATATGAACACTGTAAACCCAACTCTTTCCCTGTATATGAACGGCATCTCGAAATGAATGGTTTCTGAACTTGCCTCTCCTGTTCACCGGATCTTATATCTGGCTCTCTCTTGTTCACCGGATCTTATATCTGGCTCTCTCTTGTTCACCGGATCTTATATCTGGCTCTCTCTTGTTCACCGGATCTTATATCTGGCTCTCTCTTGTTCAAAGGATCTTAAATTTAGCTCTCTTTTATTCAACGGTTTTTAAATTTGGCTCTCTCTTGTTCACCGGATCTTATATCTGGCTCTCTCTTGTTCACCGGATCTTATATCTGGCTCTCTCTTGTTCAACAGATCCTGAATTTAGCTCTCTTTTATTCAACAATTTTTAAATCTGGCTCTCTTTTGTTCAACGTATCTTAATGTTGGCTCTCTTGTTCAACGGATCGTAAATCTGGCTATATTTTTGTTTATTTTTTCTTGGGAAGAACAACCATTTTGCAGACTTTTAGCCCTGAGTTCTATTCGGGGAAAAAAAAAAAAAAAATCGCTGTAAACCCCACCGTCTTCCCATTCGCTACAACAACTATTAAGGGAATATTGCAGCGTCTATGGCCCGTACTCTCCTCAGTTAAGGAAGGTCCCTAACACCCCTTCCTTAGCGATTTATTTTTGGAGATGGCTGGGTTAATATTCTTTTGTACGTTACTTATACAGAGTATGTCGATATTGGAAGATTTTTTTTTTTCTTTTTTTTTTTTTTTAGTAACAGGACAGAGGAAGGAAAATCAAATGAATAAAAAAAAAATAATCCATACACAAGATTACTGGTGTCCTCTGTTCAAAAAATATCTGTAACAGTTAGACTTGAACAGCTGTAGGCTGAAGTTTGGAGGGAAACAACTCTGGGGAAGCGAGTTCCAAAGAAATGCAGTTCGGGGAATGAAAGAATTCTGATAGGCAGAAGTTCTGCAATATGGCTGAGTGACATTCCAGTCATGAGCGCTACCAGATGCTCGTGTGTAACACACACGAAGTCAGTAAAGTGTAAAAAAAAAAAAAAAAGGACAAATAAATCGCCTACGAAAATGCTCTATATCTCACCTTGAATCTATCTATTTACTGCCAGATGCCTTAATCCCGTAATGGGTGACAAAATACATTTCGCCTCCATGTCGCCTTGTCTTCTGGTATTTGGCTGCCCTCCCTCCAGCGCACACCTCACTCGCTCGTATTTCTCTCCACTCCATCCTTCCATCTCATCCTTGGTCTCCCCCTTCTCCTCTACCTCCTCTTCATTTACACTCTCCTACTCAGTCCCTCATTGCCCTCTCCACAAGGCTGCTCTTCCTCCAACTCACACTTCCCTCTCTTATCTCTCCACTCCATCCCTCGATATCAACCCTGATATCCCCATCCTCTTCCCTTCTTCCACCTGACTCATATACACTCTTCTAGTCAGTCTCTCATTCTCCATCCTCTCCACATGACGACATTTTATCATTATGAGGATAAAAATAGGAAACGTAACAGGAAGACGGATAGGCAATGTAGCATTAACTGTTAACCAATGCTGTATATTTTTATGGACAAATTGAGAGAGAGAGAGAGAGAGAGAGAGAGAGAGAGAGTGATTAATCCCTTACATTAGAAGCCTCAGCACCAGATCCAGTGTTGATTGTGTGTGTGTGTGTGTGTGTGTGTGTGTGTGTGTGTAAAACTGTGTAAATTATATGTATGGATAAATGCACATATGCACAGTATGTTTGTATGTATGTCTAACTATGTTATGCATGTATGTAGGCATGTTAGTATGTACATTGGTATGTTACGCATGTATGTATGTATGCATATACTGTATATGCATGACTGCATAACTATGTATTTATGTATACTGTATATGTGAGCACGTATGTATATATGTATGCGTGAATTATGTGTACGCGTGAATTATGCGTACTACAGTCTATTTAATTGACCTGTGCAGCGAGATGTATGGGCCGAGTAGGGTGTGTTTGATTCGCGGCTGCTGATTGGCCGCCGATGATTTAAATCTACACCTCTTCTTATTTTAGCACATATAGATTTATATTTGTAAATTCCTTGCAATACAAGCAGCCAGTTTAAACATGGAATAATTTCCGAAGCCACAGAGGCCAAAATTAGCTTTTAAAGTTTACTGTTACCAAAGAAAATTGAAGTTGATTTTAAAGTTTCATAAAACGATGAGTGACGTTTGAAGCAAATTATCCACCCACTGTGTACATCCACGTCCGCATGTTGCACTACATCCACCCACGGTGTACATCCACGTCCGCATGTTGCACTACATCTACCCACTGCATACATCCACGTCCGCATGTTGCACTACATCCACTCACTGTGTACATCCACGTCCGCATGTTGCACTACATCCACACACTGCGTACACGCACGTCCGCATGTTGCACTACATCCACACACTGCGTACACGCACGTCCGCATGTTGCACTGCATCCACTCACTGTGTACATCCACGTCCGCATGTTGCACTACATCCACCCACGGTGTACATCCACGTCCGCATGTTGCACTGCATCCACCCACGGTGTACATCCACGTCCGCATGTTACTCTGCATCCACCCACGGTGTACATCCACGTCCGCATGTTGCACTACATCCACCCACGGTGTACATCCACGTCCGCATGTTGCACTGCATCCACCCACGGTGTACGTCCACGTCCGCATGTTACTCTGCATCCACCCACGGTGTACATCCACGTCCGCATGTTGCACTACATCCACCCACGGTGTACACCTACGTCCGCATGTTGCACAACAATACATGTCTGCATTTACTTCAATGACATCATCGGCGGCCAATCAGCAGCCGCGAATCAAACACACCCTACTTGCTGCATACATCTCAGCTGCACAGGTCAGTCAAATAGACTATAGTATTTTCATATGCATGTATTTGTGTATAATCCTGTACTCGGGGTATGGTCACGTACTGCGGGGTGTAAGTGTGCTCCTGTACGTGTGTGCGTGTGTGTATATAAATATATATAAATATATATATATATATATATATATATATATATATATATATATATATTGGAGGCGTTTTGTCTGCGGCCACCCTTTGCGGGATTAGGGCGTCGGGATATATATATATATATATATATATATATATATATATATATATATATATATATATATATATATATATGTGTGTGTGTGTGTGTGTGTGTACGTATTCATGTATATACTGTAGATGTACATACTGTATATATGTATGTCTGCATGTATTTCAGTATGTATGTATGTATGCATGTATGTATGTATGTATGCATTTATGTACGTATGTAGGTATGTATGTCATTCCACGCTGCATTTGAAAACATTTACCTGTGTATGACTAAGAATGTGCGTAAGCTGGTGTGTGTTTGGTTAAATGAACTTGTGTAGGTGGCAAAAACGCACATGTGTATGCAAATAAGTTTCCTACTCAATACAGAAAAAAGGGAAATTCTTGCAACGGAGGGAAACTGTGTGTGTGTGTGTGTGTGTGTGTGTGTGTGTGTGTGTGTGTGTGTGTGAGAGAGAGAGAGAATACACTTCTCCCTACACGAGGCCAGAACATGTCCGTTACGTGTTGTGTTCGTGTATGCAATTTATCTCTATTCCACCACGCTGACTGGTTGGTACAATAAGCATTAGGAACCCCTCTCTCTCCCTCTCTCTCTAATCTTCAACAAACAACAAACAAACAAACTCTCTTCAAGCTTGGATGATCAGTGAAAGCTAACCCACTCTAGGAGAGAGAGAGAGAGAGAGAGAGAGAGAGAGGAGGAAAGAATTGAATAACGTACAAATAAAGATCAAGACAGAAAGACTGAGAGACAGACAGAGAAAGAGGCAGGCAATAATATCGATGTATAGAAAAAGTAATGAAGAATGTAAGAATTAAAGTACCGAAGGAAAGACAAAATAAAGAATGAAAAAAGAAGAAAAGGGAATAAATAATGACAATGAAAGGAAAACTAAAGGTAAAAGAAATCTATCTATCTATCTACAGCCCGACGCCCTAATCCCGCAAGGGTGGCCGCAGACAAAACGCCTCCAAGTCGCTCTGTCACCCACAATTTGACTACCCTCCCCCCAACTCACCCCCCATCCCTCATATACCTCTCAACTCCATCCCTCCACCTCATCCTCGGTCTACCCCTCCCTCTCCCTCCCTCCACCTCACCTACATACACCCTCTTAGTCAGTCTTTCATTCTCCATTCTCTCCACATGTCCAAACCACCTCAGTGTATTTCTCCTAATCTTCTCAACCACATCCACATCTACCCCACAACGTTCCTTCACTTCTTCATTCGTCAACCTGTCCCTCCATGTCACTCCACATGCTCCTCTCAAGTACCGGTAACTCATTTCCACTGCTCTCACTCTTGACTTGTTCCCCTCTTGCAAGGTCCACGCCTCACTTCCATACGTCAGGGTAGGGATCACAATACTATCATGCAGTAACTTCTTGACTTCCATACTCACCTCCCTATTTCTCATCACTGCTTTCAGTGAACCAACAACTTTCCTTCCCTGCTGTACCCTTTCACGCACTTCATCCCCCAAAGTTCCATCCTTACTCATCACACTACCCAAGTACTTGAATCCACTCACATTCTCCATATCCTCACCATCCAACCTCACTGTACATTCTGTGACTTCATTCCTCTCAAACACCATAACTTTACTTTGGTTTACATTAACTTTCAGCTTCCTCCTCCTACACACTGTCCCAAATTCATTCACCAAACCTTGCAACTCCCATTCATGTTCACTCAACAATACTGTATCATCCGCAAACAGCAACACAGGAAACTTCCAAATCTCACCCTCATTCATTAGAGCCACCCCCACATCCACTGCCCTACCTTGCACCTCCTTTACAACCCCATCCATATATATATTAAACAGCCATGGAGACATCACACACCCCTGTTTCAGTCCCACATTGAGATCAAAGAACTCACTCAGCTCACCATCCACTCGCACCGTAGCCTTAGCTCCTTCGTACATACTCTTCACAGCATTCAACAATTTCCCATCCACTCCATATATGCTTCATACCTTCCACATACCTTGCCTATCTATTCTGTCATAAGCTTTCTCCAAGTCCATGAAGGCAGCATACACTTTCTTTCCCTTCTCTAGATACTTCTCCACTAAACATCTCGGAACAAATATCTGATCTACACACCCTTTTCCCTTCCTAAATCCCCCTTGTTCTTCTCCAACTAGCTCCTCTGTCATATGGCTAACCCGATCAATGAGTATTTTACCATATATTTTACCAGTCACACTAAGAAGGCAAATACCCCTATGGTTACCACATACTTCTCTCTCCCCTTTTCCTTTGTATAAAGGAACAATTATACCTGATTTCCAGTCCTCTGGAACCCTTCCCTCTTCCCAAGCCAATCTACACAACTTCAATATCCACTCCACAACAATCTCACCCCCATACCTCAGCATTTCACCACACACTCCATCAATTCCTGGGGCCTTTCCCAACTTGATCTTCTTCACTACTTCCACTACTTCCGCCCTACTGATCTCTTCCTCCCTCCTCTCATATCTTCTTCTCCCAGCCATTCCCCAACCACTTATACTAGCACTGCTCTCACTCTCTACATTCAAAAAATCCTCAAAGTGCTCCTTCCATCTCCTCAATTTCTCCCTCTTCTCCACCAACAATCTATTATTCCTATCTTTCACTCCCCTACTATTTCTCCTTTCACACTGCCTTACTTTCTTTACCTCCTTCCAAAACAATTTCTTACTCTCCCTCCATTTCACACTCAGATTCCTCCCAAACTCTTCATCCACTTTCTTCTTACTCTTCTTCACCAGTTTCTTCACCTCCCTTCTCCTGCTCACATATACCTCTCTCTTCTCTCTCTCATCATCTCCCATACCTCTACTTGCTAACCATTCACTATATGCCTTCTCCTTTTGTTCCACAGCTCGTTTCACCTCATCATTTCACCATGCTGTCCCTTGCACACCCTTGCATCTCCTCACTCCACAAACCACCTCACACGTTGCGCCAATCTCTTCCGTAAATATCTTACATACGTCTTCCACCCCTTCCATCTGATCTGCTGTAGCTCATAGCCTACCTCCCCAATCTTTCTTCCACTATGCTCTTATACTCTGCCATTTTCCCACTATCTTGTAAATTCTCCACTCTTCTCACAGGAGCTGTTTCCTCCGGTCTTCCCCTTCGTCTCATCAACCAATTTCTTTGCAGCTTTACCTTGGCCATCACTAAGTGATGGTCCGAGACTCCATTCCCCCACCCTCTCCACACTCTTGCATCCAACACTTTTCTCATTCGCTCATCCACACACACGTAGTCTATCACTGCCTTTCGTTTAACAAGTTCACCATCCATCCTCCTCATTACTCTCCATGTATACCGGTGGATCATCTTATGTCGGAAGTAAGTGTTGGCTATTGCCAACCCCTTACCAGCACAGAAGTCCACCAAAGCACTACCATTCCCATCTACTTCAGCTGGCACACCCCACTGACCAGTAACTCCATCCACTCGTACATTCGCAACTTTGCCATTCATGTCTCCAATCAAAAGCACGCTCTCGCTCCTCTCATATTTGTCCATACATGCTTCTACTCTCGCCCAAAACTCATCTTTCACTCTTGCCACTCGGTCCTCTGTCGGAGCATACACACAAACAATCGCCCACGCTTGTATACCTACTTTCATCCTCACCCATACAATCCTTGCACCCACTGTTCCATACTCTCTTATATTCTCCTTCCACTTCTTGCTTATCATCAGACATACTCCCTCTCTTGCCCTCTCTTTCTTATTAACACCTGTGCATATACCTAAACCATATTCCCATTCTCTCACCCTTTCACCTTTCCATTTAGTTTCAGTCAATCCACATACATCCACTCTTGCATCCTCAAGCACCTGAACAATCTCTCTCTCTTACACTTCATCATTCACACCTCTCACATTCCACGTTCCCACCCTCAGAATGTCCATTGTCCGTTCCTTAGTCGTCAACGTATGGTCCGTCCTGGTCCGAGATGCTTTACTCGCTTGTTTAGTTAGTTCTTTTTACGGGGTGGGGCACTAACCCACCACCAACCCTTTTAGTCGCCTCGTACGACAAGCAGGGATACAGGGGGAGTATTCTTGAAACCCCCCTATCCCCAGGGGTAAAGAAATAACCTACTTAATTAGGAAAAAATAAGTACATAAGCAATGAGTGAAGAAAGGATGGAAGAACGAAGAAAGGTAAAAATGGAGGAGTGAAGAATAGAGGACAAAGCGGAGGAGGTGGAGGCGGAAGGAAATGAAGGAGGATTTGATAAAGGAGATGATGATGAAAGCACACACACACACACACACACACACACACACACACACACACACAAGCAGCCATTCAATCACACGATATGGTGGATAGTGACACCAATAAGATGGCAGGGAGGCAGGAAGTGAGGAGAGACAGGGAGAGGAGGGAGGGAGGGAGGGGAGGAGAGAGGGAGAGAGAGTAGGAAAGGGTGGGAGAGAGGAAGAGAGGCAAGGAGCGAGAAGGCAAAGCAGTGAGAGGGAGGGAGAGAGGAAAGTAGGAAAGCAGGTAGACAGGGAAGGAGGGAGAGGTGGTAGAGAGGAAAAGGAGGAGAGAGGAAGACGATAGGAAGCAAGAGGAAGGAAGGCTGAGAGAGAGAGAGAGAGAGAGAGAGGAACAGAGAGGAGAAGTGTGTGCAGGGAGGGAGGGAGGGAAGGAAGGTAGGGAGAAGCTTTGGGGTGGTTCGTTCGTTCGTTCGTTCGTAGATTTCCTGCACCTATAGTGCAGGCCGGGCCATACATTAGCCCGGTCAGTGAAGATGCTGTATTCTCTCGTGTTCGATTCGGTTCACAATGTAGTTCATAATCGCTGTGTCGTCGGGGTGAGTGTCGATTAATTCTTCCAGGCATCGTTCGTGATGTTCTTGGAATGGCACTGGAGTCGCGAGTCTTAGTAGGGCGTCGAGTGCATCTGAGAAGTTGTTGTCCCAGTAGCTGTCTCACTGATCGAAGAGTTCGTCAAAGGATAGTGAGTCGAGACGTTGCTTGATGGTGGGATGGAGGGGTGGCAAAATGTCTCGGATGCGGGCTCTTGCTTGATCCTGAGGGCTGACGTTCGTGGCGGTGGTGGGTGCAGGCAGTCGAGTGTCGAGTTGATGGAGGGGGCAAGTTGTTCTGCCTTCCTCTTCTTATTCTTCCCCTTCTTCTTCTTCTTAGTGGTCTCAGTTGATGGCAGAGGGGATGCAGTGCCTGTCTCCATGGTGGTGTCTTCATCACCGTCGTCAATGGCAGCAGGATCTAGGGTGTCTGGAGGGTCGGGGATGGTCTCCGTGTCCTCCTCAACTGCCGGTGACGAGGCATGGTCTTCAGTAGTCGGTTCGAGGTCCAAGTTCGGTGCCGGGTCGTCGGGAATGATGGCAGTCCCTCTGTTGAGAGGAGCATCCAACTGCAGCCGTTTTCGCGGTGTTGTGCGAGGTTGGACAGGCTGCTGAGGACGGGGCTGACGCTTCTGACGAGTGGCGGGACGGACATCGTGGGCGAAGCTCTCGGGGATGACAAGGCGTGGTAACCCACTCTCCTCGAAAATCTGAGGGAGGAGAATGCGCAGGGCCGCCCTGTCATCACCGTAGAAAGCCTTCGCCGTCGCGATGCACATCACAACGATGGTGTCCATCTTCCCAGATCTCCCAGGATTCTGAGGCCGGCATCTCTGGGCCGTGGGGCGTCGCCATGCATGGACAGAGCCCTGCACAGCTACACCCCCCGGCCCAGAGACATCCCTGGCCACAGGACCCTTAGGAGACTGTGAAAGACTGAACTCCACCGTCTCACCTTCGCCAAGAGAGCGTTGGCGGTGCTGTTCGTTTGGTACAACGATCGAACAGCCAGGGACGAAAACATCAGCACCAGTGTCCTGGCACGTGATGAAACCGTACCCAGCCTTCACGTTGAACCAACGAACAGTTCCCCTGATCTTCTGGGCTCCCGGTAGCTCCGATCTGCTGCTGGATGCCCCCCTCAGCGGGTCGTAGGCATTGGCAGATGTGCGAGCCATGGTGAAGTCTACGGGATCGGCGCGCCAAGGTTCACTATCTCGCCTATAGATTTGCTGGCACGGTGGCTGGACCTTTTTTTTTTTTTTTTTTTTTTTTTGGGGGGGGGTGCGGAGGCAGGAGAGAATCAAGGAGAGAAGATGTGATGGAGGTAAGGAGGGAAAGAAGTATGGAAGAGGAGAGGTAAGGAGGAATGAGAGAGGTAGCCAGGGAAAGATGTTAGGTAAGAGGGAGATAAGAAGAAAAGTAGGTACTGCGGAGGGATGCAGGAAGGGAGAGAAGGAGGGAATGATAAAAGCTGACATGGAGAGACACGGAAGGAGCAAGAGACGATGCAGACAATGAGAGAGGGAAATAAGTAAGCAGGGAGAGAGAGACAGAGGATGGCAAGAACAGAGGCCGGAGAGGAGAGACGGTGGAAGGAAGAGAGTGGAGGGAAGTGAAAGAGATAGAGTGGAGGAAGGGAAAGAGGTAGGAAGGAATCAGTGAGAGAGAAAGAGGGGTGGGAGGTATAAGTTATGAAGGTCACTACGTAAAGGAGAACTGATGAGAATGAAGAAGCAATGCCGACAAGGGGGAAGGGAGGGAGGAGCGGAGAAAGGGAGGAGAGAGGAAGGAAGGAAGGGAAGGAAATAACATTAAAAATCGTCCTAATATTGGCAAGTCAATTAATGATATTATGGCTATTAACACCAGACGCTGTTATTCAGGTGGCAGAATGCGTAGCCTTCATGTTGTCTCCTGTGACCAGTGTGATGCTACTGTGTAACTGATGGTGATTTGACTGATGTTGATACCACTACCACAACTACCATCTCGCCTACCACCACACCTACCACCACAACTACTACAGCTATCATCATAACTGCCACACCAACTATCATGTACCACACCTACCACCACAGCTATCACACCCACCACAACAGCTGTCTCACTTACCATCACAGCTACCACCACATCTCCCACACCTACCACTACAACTACCACACCTAACAACACAGTTATCACACCTAACAACACAGTTGTCACACCGACCACCACAACCACCATACTTACCACCACACATAACACCACAAATACTACACTTACCATCAGAGCTACCACCACATCTCCCATACCTACCACCACAACTACCACTACAACCACACCTATCACTACAACTACCACACCTTACAACACAGTTATCACACCTAACAACACAGTTGTCACACCGACCACCACAACCACCACACTTACCACCACAAATACCACAATAACTACCACGTCTACCACAACAATCTCACCCACTCTTACTACTACCACTCTTACTACCAACCTACTACACTTAGTACCACAAATACCACACCTACTACTATTGCCATTATTGCCACACTACCACCATCATTACTATGACCAACTAGTATGACCAACACTACTACCACAACAACCACTATAGTCTATATGACTGACCTGTGCAGCTGAGATATATGGGGCAAGTAGGGTGTTTGATTCGCTGCTGCTGATTGGCCGCCGATGACGTCATTGAAGTAATTGCAGACATGTATTGTTGTGCAACATGCGGACGTAGGTGTACACAGTGGGTGGATGTAGTGCAACATGAGGACGTAGGTGTACACCATGGGTGGATATTATAGTGCAACATGCGGACGTAGGTGTACACCGTAGGTGGACATTATAGTGCAACATGCGGACGTAAGTGTACACCGTGGGTGGATATTATAGTGCAACATGCGGACGTAGGTGTACACCGTGGGTGGACATTATAGTGCAACATGCGGACGTAGGTGTACACCGTAGGTGGATGTAGTGCAACATGCGGACGTAGGTGTACACAGTGGGTGGATATTATAGTGCAACATGCGGACGTGGATGTACACCGTGGGTGGATAATTTACTTCAAACATTACTCATCGTTTTATAAAACTTTATTATCAACTTTAATTTTCTTTTATAACAGTAAACTTTAAAAGCTAATTTTGACCTCTTTAGCTTCGGAAATTATTCCATATTAAAACTGGCTGCTTATAAGGCATGCAATTTAAAAATATTGATAAATGTGTTAAAATAAGAAGAGGTGTAGATTTACATCATCGGCGGCCAATCAGCAGCCGCGAATCAAACACACCCTACTCGGCCCATACATCTCAGCTGCACAGGTCAATCAAATAAACAATAATAGTACAATACCACTACTGGCCTACTCCTACTACTGCTACCACTACTACCAGTACCATTACCATCACTATCTCCACCACAACCACCGCTACCACTACTATTACCACTACTACAAAACTACAATTCCCACTACTACCACCATTAGCGTAGTTTGAGAGAGTAACTTTGTCAACAGATGTGAACTGTGTGTGTGGCACCTGTCAAGGGGTGAGTTTACGAGAGAGAGAGAGAGAGAGAGAGAGAGAGAGAGAGAGAGAGAGAATATTACTAACTTACACACACACACACAAAATATCCATTCTCATTCTCTCTCTCTCTCTCACTCTGGGGTCCTTGGTTCTTCATATGACTTTTGAGGCTTAGTAATATTTCCTTCAGCATGAGCACTGTCACTCACTATGAAGGACAGAATGTGTAATGTGCCTACCTACATTTCTCTCTCTCTCTCTAAGGTTCCACGAAGAGGAGAGATGTAACTGTGTGTGTGTGTGTGTGTGTGTGTGTGTGTGTGTGTGTGTGTGTGTGTGTGTGTGTGTGAAGAACAACAGAGCAAGGGAGAGACTGACCCGTGTGTAAACAAAAGTAAAGTTTTGACATATATATTCAACTAGCACGGGTACCCGGCGTTGTCCGGCCCGAAAAAGGCGAACACTCAACAGGTGACTTCAAATGACCCAAATTTGAGTTTTGACCCCCCTAAAACCATCCTTGGGTCACCCTGATTCAGAATATACTGTATATGGGTCTGGGGGTCTCCGGCCCTTGATTTGGGCGTGATTGAAGCACAAACAAACAAACATGGCGTCACTTTTACAGTATATATATATATATATATATATATATATATATATATATATATATATATATATATATATATATATATAAGTAATTTGCCACAAACTCTGGCATAACTTTAGTTTTTTATCGTCAATTCAACAGAATAATTATGAAAACAGGCTTCTGATCTCTCTCTCTCTCACTCTCTCTCTCTCTCTCTCTCTCTCTCTCTCTCTCTCATTTACTCAGTGCTGGCCAACATCCAGCCTGTGCGTGTTGGTGTTGCTTGAAATTGATATGAAGTTAAGGGACACTCATTTAAATATTTAGGCGGGGAGGGGAGCGGAGGAGAGGGGAGGGGAGGGGACGAGGAGAAGGGAAGGGGAGAAAATGGGTCGGGAAGTATAGTGGGAGGGGAGGGGAAAGAAGTGAGGGGAAGGGGATGCGAGGGGAAAGGGAGGGAAGAAAGAGATAGGAAGGTGGAGTGAGAAGGCGAGGGGAAAGATGGGAGAGGATGACAGATAGACAGGGGAGGGAGTGCAGAAGCGGGGGGAGAGGGGAAAACAGGGGAAGAGAGAGAGGAGGGAAGGAAAAGGTGGGAAGGTGGAGTGGAAGGGGGGAAAGGAACTACATCCACCCACTGTATACATCCACGTCCGCATGTTGCACTACATCCACCCACTGTGTACATCCACGTCCGCATGTTGCACTACATCCACCCACTGTGCAAACGCACGTCCACATGTTGCACTACATCCACCCACAGTGTACATCCACGTCCGCATGTTGCACTGCATCCACCCACGGTGTACACCTACGTCCGCATGTTGCACTACATCCACTCACTGTGTACATCCACGTCCGCATGTTGCACTAATCCACCCACTGTGTACATCCACGTCCGCATGTTGCACTACATCCAACCCCTGTGTACATCCACGTCCGCATGTTGCACTGCATCCACCCACTGTGTACACGCACGTCCGCATGTTGCAATACATTCACCCACGGTGTACACCCACGTCCGCATGTTGCACTGTATACACCCACGGTGTACATGTACGTCCGCATGTTGCACAACAATACATGCCTGCGTTTACTTCAATGACATCATCGGCTGCCAATCAGCAGCCGCGAATCAAACACACCATACTTGCCCCATACATCTTAGCTGCACAGGTCAGTCAAATAGACTATAGTATTTTCATATGCATGTATTTGTGTATAATCCTGTACTCGGGGTATGGTCACGTACTGCGGGGTGTAAGTGTGCTCCTGTACGTGTGTGTGTGTGTGTGTGTGTGTGTGTGTGTGTGTGTATACTATATATATATATATATATATATATATATATATATATATATATATATATATATATATATATATATTGGAGGCGTTTTGTCTGCGGCCACCCTTTGCGGGATTAGGGCGTCGGGCTATATTATATATATATATATATATATATATATATATATATATATATATATATATATATATATATATATATATATATATATATATATATATATACTGTGTATGACTAAGAATGTGCGTAGGCTGGTGTGTGTTTGGTTAAATGAATTTGTGTAGGTGGCAAAAACGTACATGTGTATGCAAATAAGTTTCCTACTCAATACAGAAAAAAGGGAAATTCTTGCAACGGAGGGAAACTGTGTGTGTGTGTGTGTGTGTGTGTGTGTGTGTGTGTGTGTGTGTGTGTGTGAGAGAGAGAGAGAGAGAGAGAGAGAGAGAGAGAGAGAGAGAAAACACTTCTCCCTACACGAGGCCAGAACATGTCCGTAACGTGTTGTGTTCGTGTATGCAATTTATCTCTATTCCACCACGCTGATTAATTGGTACAATAAGCATTAAGAACCCCTCTCTCTCCCTCTCTCTCTCTTCAAGCTTGGATGATCTGTGAAAGCTAACCCACTCTAGAAGAGAGAGAGAGAGAGAGAGAGAGAGAGAGGAGGAAAGAATTGAATTACGTACAAATAAAGATCAAAACAGGAAGATTGAGAGACAGACAGAGACAGAGGCAGACAATAATATCGATGTATAGAAAAAACAAAGAATGAAGAATGTAAGAATTAAAGTACCGAAGGAATGACAAAATAAAGAATGAATAAAGAAGAAAAGGGAATAAATAATGACAATGAAAGGAAAACTAAAGGTAAAAGAAATCTATCTATCTATCTATAGCCCGACGCCCTAATCAAGCAAGGGTGGCCGTAGACAAAACGCCTCCAAGTCGCTCTGTCACCCACAATTTGACTACCCTCCCCCCAACTCACCCCCCATCCCTCATATACCTCTCAACTCCATCCCTCCACCTCATCCTCGGTCTACCCCTCCCTCTCCCTCCCTCCACCTCACGTACATTCACCTTCTTAGTCAGTCTTTCATTCTCCATTCTCTCCACATGTCCAGACCACCTCAGTGCATTTCTCCTAATCTTCTCAACCACATCCACATCCACCCCACACCGTTCCTTCACTTCTTCATTCGTCAACCTGTCCCTCCATGTCACTGCACATGCTCCTCTCAAGTACCGGTAACTCATTTCCATTGCTCTCACTCTTGACTTGTTCCCCTCTTGGAAGGTCCACGCCTCACTTCCATACGTCAGGGTAGGGATCACAATACTATCATGCAGTGACTTCTTGACTTCCATACTCACCTCCCTATTTCTCATCACTGCTTTCAGTGAACCAACAATCTTCCTTCCCTGCTGTACCCTTTCACGCACTTCATCCCCCAAAGTTCCATCCACTCCATATATTCTTAATACCTTCCACATACCTTGCCTATCTATTCTGTCATAAGCTTTCTCCAAGTCCATGAAGGTAGCATGCACTTTCTTTCCCTTCTCTAGATACTTCTCCACTAAACATCTCAGAACAAAAATCTGATCTACACACCCTTTTTCCTTGCTAAATCCCCCTTGTTCTTCTCCAACTAGCTCCTCTGTCATATGGCTAACCAGATCAATGAGTATTTTACCATATATTTTACCAGTCACACTAAGAAGGCAAATACCCCTATGGTTACCACATACTTCTCTCTCCCCTTTTCCTTTGTATAAAGGAACAATTATACCTGATTTCCAGTCCTCTGGAACCCTTCCCTCTTCCCAAGCCAATCTACACAACTTCAATATCCACTCCACAACAATCTCACCCCCATACCTCAGCATTTCACCACACACTCCATCAATTCCTGGGGCCTTTCCCAACTTGATCTTCTTCACTGCTTCCACTACTTCCGCCCTACTGATCTCTTCCTCCCTCCTCTCATCTCTTCTTCTCCCAGCCATTCCCCAACCACTTATACTCGCACTGCTCTCACTCTCTACATTCAAAAAATCCTCAAAGTGCTCCTTCCATCTCCTCAATTTCTCTCTCTTCTCCACCAACAATCTATTATTCCTATCTTTCACTCCCCTACTATTTCCCCTTTCACACTGCCTTACTTTCTTTACCTCCTTCCAAAACAATTTCTTGCTCTCCCTCCATTTCACACTCAGATTCCTCCCAAACTCTTCATCCACTTTCTCCTTATTCTCCTTCACAAGTCTCTTCACCTCCCTTCTCCTGCTCACATATACCTCTCTCTTCTCTCTCTCATCATCTCCCCTACCTCTACTTGCTAACCATTCACTATATGCCTTCTCCTTTTGTTTCACAGCTCGTTTCACCTCATCATTCCACCATGCTGTCCCTTGCACACCCTTGCATCTCCTCACTCCACAAACCACCTCACCCGTTGCGCCAATCTCTTCCGTAAATATCTTACATACGTCTTCCACCCCTTCCATCTGATCTGCTGTAGCTCATAGCCTACCTCCCCAATCTTTCTTCCACTATGCTCTTATACTCTGCCATTTTCTCACTATTTTTCAAATTCTCCACTCATCTCACAGGAGCTGTTTCCTCCGGTCTTCCCCTTCGTCTCCTCAACCATTTTCTTTGCAGCTTTACCTTGGCCATCACTAAGTGATGGTCCGAGACTCCATTCCCCCACCCTCTCCACACTCTTGCATCCAACACTTTTCTCATTCGCTCATCCACACACACGTAGTCTATCACTGCCTTTCGTTTAACAAGTTCACCATCCATCCTCCTCATTACTCTCCATGTATACCGGTGGATCATCTTATGTCGGAAGTAAGTGTTGGCTATTGCCAACCCCTTACCAGCACAGATCTCCACCAAAGCACTACCATTCCCATCTACTTCAGCTGGCACACCCCACTGATCAACCACTCCATCCACTCGTACATTCGCAACTTTGCCATTCATGTCTCTAATCAAAAGCACTCTCTCGCTCCTCTCAAATTTGTCCATACATGCTTCTACTCTCGCCCAAAACTCATCTTTCACTCTTGCCACTCGGTCCTCTGTCGGAGCATACACACAAACAATCGCCCACACTTGTATACCTACTTTCATCCTCACCCAAACAATCCTTGCACCCACTGTTCCATACTCTCTTATATTCTCCTTCCACTTCTTGCTTATCAGACATACTCGTCTCCCTCTCTTGCCCTCTCATTCTCATTAACACTTGCACATATACCTAAACCATATTCCCATTCTCTCACCCTTTCACCTTTCCATTTAGTTTCAGTCAATCCACATATATCCACTCTTGCATCCTCAAGCACCTAAACAATCTCTCTCTCTTTCACTTCATCATTCACTCCTCTCACATTCCACGTTCCCACCCTCAGAATGTCCATTGTCCGTTCCTTAGTCGTCAACGTATGGTCCGCCCTGGTCCGAGGCGCTTTACTCGCTTGTTTGGTTAGTTCTTTTTACGGGGTGGGGCACTAACCCACCACCAACCCTTTTAGTCGCCTCGTACGACAAGCAGGGATACAGGGGGAGTATTCTTGAAACCCCCCTATCCCCAGGGGTAAAGAAATCTATCTATCTATTGCCAGACGCCTCAATCCCGTTTGGGGTGGCCACAAACAAATCGCCTCCAAGTCGCCCTGTCCCCCGCCATTTCACTGCCCTGCTCCCAACTCACACACCCCTCTCTCATATACCTTTCCACCCCATCCCTCCATCTGATCCTCGGCCTCCCCCTCCTTCTTCCCCCCTCCACCTCACTCACATACACTCTCTTCGTCAGTCTTTCACCCTCCATCCTCTCCACATGGCCAAACCACCTCAGTGTGTTCCTCATAACGCTTCCTATCACATTCACATCAACACCACAACGCTCCTTTATATTCTCATTTGTCAGCCTGTCTCTCCATGTGACTCCACAGGCTCCTCTTAAATAACTCATTTCCACTGTTCTCACTCTTGACTTGTGTCCTTCCAACAACGTCCAAGCTTAAGAAATAACCTACTTAATTAGAAAAAAAATACGTACATAGGCAATGAGTGAAGAAAGGATGGAAGAACGAAGAAAGGTAAAAATGGAGGAGTGAAGAATAGAGGACAAAGGGAGGAGGTGGAGGCGGAAGGAAATGAAGGAGGATTTGATAAAGGAGATGATGATGAGAGGACGCACACACACACACACACACACACACACACACACACACACACACACACAAGCAGCCATTCAATCACACGATATGGTGGATAGTGACAACAATAAGATGGCAGGAAGGCAGGAAGTGACGAGAGACAGGGAGAGGAGGAAGGGAAGGAGAGAGGGAGAGAGAGTAGGAAAAGGAGGGAGAGAGGAAGTGAGGCAAGGAGGAAGAAGGCAAAGCAGTGAGAGGGAGGGAGAGAGGAACGTAGGAAAGCAAGTAGACAGGGAAGGAGGGAGAGGTGGTAGAGAGGAAAAGGAGCAGAGAGGGAGACGATAGGAGGCGAGAGGAAGGGAGGCTGAGAGAGAGAGAGAGAGAGAGAGAGAGAGAGAGGAACAGAGAGGGGCAGTAGTGTGTGCAGGGAGGGAGGTAGGGAGGGAAGGTAGGGAGAAGCTGTGGGTTGGTGCGGAGGCAGGAGAGAATCAAGGAGAGAAGATGTGATGGAGGTAAGGAGGGAAAGAAGTATGGAAGAGGTGAGGTAAGGAGGAATGAGAGAGGTAGCCAGGGAAAGATGTTAGGTAAGAGGGAGATAAGAAGAAAAGGAGGTACTGCGGAGGGATGCAGGAAGGGAGAGAAGGAGGGAATGATAAAAGCTGACATGGAGAGACACGGAAGGAGCAAGAGACGATGCAGACCATAGAGGTAGGATGCAGACAATGGGAGAGGGAAATAAGTAGGCAGGGAGAGAGACAGAGGAAGGGAAGAACAGAGGCCGGAGAGGAGAGACGGTGGAAGGAAGAGAGTGGAGGGAAGTGAAAGAGATAGAGTGGAGGAAGGGAAAGAGGTAGGAAGAAATCAGTGAGAGAGAAAGAGGGGTGGGAGGTATAATTTATGAAGGTCACTAAGTAAAGGAGAACTGATGAGAATGAAGAAGCAATGCCGACAAGGGGGAAGGGAGGGAGGAGCGGAGAAAGGGAGAAGAGAGGAAGGAAGGGAGGGAAGGAGGGAGAAATGAAGGGAAGGAGGGAGGGAAGGAGAAACTGGTATGAATCAGGTACAAAAGTAAATAAAATAGGCAGCTTGGAGATTATGTAGGCATGATAACAGCGAGGGAGGGAAGGGAGGAGGGAGAAAAGGACGAGAAGGTAGGAAGAGAAGGGAGGAGTACTGGAGATAAGGGAGGAAGTGAAGTGAGAGAGGAAGGAAAGGAAGGAAGGGATTTTCAAGTGGGAGGGAGAGAGAGAAGAAAAGGAAGGGAGAACAGTGAGACGGAGGAATAGAAAGATATCACGAATGCAAACAAGGCTAAACTTGGAGGGAAAAAGAGGGAGGGAGGGAGGGGGAAGGAAAGGGAGAGGGAGGCAAGGACTAGAGAGAGAAATGGTAGAAAGAGATAGAAGAGGAGGAGGAAGAAAGAGAGGAAAGGAAATAGAGAAGGAAGGAAGGATATGGAAACAGACAGGCAGAGGCAAATGCTGTTAGAGAGAGAGAGAGAGAGAGAGAGAGAGAGAGAGAGAGAGAGACAGAAGCACAAGACTGATCCTAATAAAATGTCTGATCCTCTCTCTCTCTCTCTGGTGTTCTTGTTCTCCAATACGGGTGTTATTGTGCTGTCAGGCGGGTATGACGGTGTTACCTGGCCAGTAATTGAAATGAGAGAGATAAAGGTAAAAAGGGTAGACATCAAAGTAAATATACACACCTGTACGTATAGCATTTATGTATACTATTTAATACATACATATTTACTTAGACACACACACACACACACACACACACACACACACACACACAATTTATGATGAGAAAACTGATGATGATTATCATAATTCTTTGCGATAACTGATGATGATTTTATTGCTCTCCTACTCAACCATTCCTTTTGATATACGCTCTATTATCTCACACACACACACACACACACACACATACACACACACAGAATTATATAAGTGCTCTAGGAAGAGAAGAGTAGCTGAGTCATTTAGAATGTTACACAAATTCCTACCGTTTTTATGTTCACAGGAAATAACATTAAAAATCGTCCTAATATTGGCAACAGTCAACTAATCTGATATTACGGCTATTAACACCAGACGCTGTTATTCAGGTGGCAGAATACGTAGCCTTCATGTTGTCTCCTGTGACAGTGTGATGCTACTGTGTAACTGATGGTGATTTGACTGATGTTGATAAATTGATACCACTGCCACAACTTCCATCTCGCCCACCATCACACCTACCACCACAACTACTACAGCCACCATCATAACTGCCACACCTACTATCATGTACCAAACCTACCACCAAAGCTATCACACCCACCACAACAACTATATCACCTATCTTCACAGCTACCACCACATCTCCCATACCTACCACCACAACTACCACTACAACTACCACACCTAACACAGTTATCACACCTAACAACACAGTTGTCACACCGACCACCACAACCACCACACTTACCACCACACATACCACCACACTTACCACCACACATACCACCACAAATACCACAATAACTACCACGTCTACTACAACAATCTCAACCACTCTTACTACCAACCTACTACACTCAGTACCACAAATACCACACCTACTACTATTGTCATTATTGCCACACCTACCACCATCATTACTATGACCAACTAGTATGACCAACACTACTACCACAACAACCACTATAGTCTATTTGACTGACCTGTGCAGCTGAGATGTATGGGGCAAGTAGGGTGTGTTTGATTCGCGGCTGCTGATTGGCCGCCGATGACGTCATTGAAGTAATTGCAGACATGTATTGTTGTGCAACATGCGGACGTGGGTGTACACCGTGGGTGGATGTAGTGCAACATGCGGACGTGGGTGTACACCGTGGGTGGATATTATACCGCAACATGCGGACGTGGGTGTACACCGTGGGTGGACATTATAGTGCAACATGCGGACGTATGTGTACACCGTGGGTGGATATTATAGTGCAACATGCGGACGTAGGTGTACACCGTGCGTGGATGTAGTGCAACATACGGACGTGGGTGTACACCGTGGGTGGATGTAGTGCAACAAGCGGACGTAGGTGTACACCGTGGGTGGATGTAGTGCAACATGCGGACGTAGGTGTACACCGTGGGTGGACATTATAGTGCAACATGCGGACGTAGGTGTACACAGTGCGTGGATATTATAGTGCAACATGCGGACGTGGATGTACACCGTGGGTGGATATTATAGTGCAACATGCGGACGTGGATGTACACCGTGGGTGGATATTATAGTGCAACATGCGGACGTAGGTGTACACCGTGGGTGGACATTATAGTGCAACATGCGGACGTAGGTGTACACAGTGGGTGGATATTATAGTACAACATACGGACGTGGATGTACACCGTGGGTGGACATTATAGTGCAACATGCGGACGTGGATGTGCAACATGCGGACGTGGATGTACACCGTGGGTGGAGATTATAGTGCAACATGCGGACGTAGGTGTACACAGTGGGTGGATATTATAGTGCAACATGCGGACGTGGATGTACACCGTGGGTGGATAATTTACTTCAAACATCACTCATCGTTTTATAAAACTTTATAATCAACTTTAATTTTCTTTGATAATAGTAAACTTTAAAAGCTAATTTTGACCTCTTTAGCTTCGGAAATTATTCCATATTAAAACTGGCTGCTTATAAGGCATGTAATTAAAAAATATTGATAAATGTGTTAAAATAAGAAGAGGTGTAGATTTACATCATCGGCGGCCAATCAGCAGCCGCGAATCAAACACACCCGACTCGGCCCATACATCTCAGCTGCACAGGTCAATCAAATAAACAATAATAGTACAATACCACTACTGGCCTACTCCTACTACTGCTACCACTACTACCAGTACCATTACCATCACTATCTCCACCACAACCACCGCTACCACTACTATTACCACTTCTACAATACTACAATTACCACTACTACCACCATTAGCGTAGTTTGAGAGAGTAACTTTGTCAACATATGTGAACTGTGTGTGTGGCACCTGTCAAGGGGTGAGTTTACGAGAGAGAGAGAGAGAGAGAGAGAGAGAGAGAGAGAGAGAGAAATATTACTTTTAACTTACACACACACACACACACACACACACACACACACACACACAAAATATATCCATTCTCATTCTCTCTCTCTCTCTCTCTCTCTCTCTCTCTCTCTCTCTCTCTCTCTTTGGGGTCCTTGGTTCTTCATATGACTTTTGAGACATTAATATTTCCTTCAGCATCACCACTGTCACTCACTATGAAGGACAACATGTGTAATGTGCCTACCTATATTTCTCTCTCTCTCTCTCTCTCTCTCTCTCTCTCTCTCTCTCTCTCTAAGGTTCCACGAAGAGGAGAGATGTAACTGTGTGTGTGTGTGTGTGTGTGTGTGTGTGTGTGTGTGTGTGTGTGTGTGTGTGTGAAGAACAACTAAGCAAGGGAGAGACTGACCCGTGTGTAAACAAAAGTAAAGTTTTTATATATATATTCAACCAGCAGGAGTACCCGGCGTTGCCCGGGCCGACAAAGGCGAACACTCAACAGATGACTTCAAATGACCCAAATCTTAATTTTGACCCCCCTAAAACCATCCTTGGGTCACCCTGATCAATAATATATATGGGTCTGGGGGTCTCTGGCCCTTGGTTTGGGCGTGACTGAAGGACAAACAAACAAACAAGGCGGCTCTTTCACAGTATAAATATATATATATATATATATATATATATATATATATATATATATATATATATATATATATATATATATATATATATATATATATATATATAGAAGAAATTTGCCACAAACTTTGGAATAACTTTAGTTCTTTATCAAGTCTATTCAACAGAATAATTATGAAAACAGACTTCTGATAAATCTCTCTCTCTCTCTCTCTCTCTCTCTCTCATCTACTCAGTGCTGGCCAACATGCAGCCTGTGCGTGTTGGTGTTGCTTGAAACTAATATGAAGTTAAGGGACACTCATTTAAATATTTTGACGGGGAGGGGAGGGGGAAAGGGGAAGAGGAGAAGGGGAGGGGAGAGGGAGATGGACAGGGGAAGAGGAGAAGGGGAGGGGAGGGGAGAAGGGAAGAGGAGGAAATAGGTCGGGAAGTATAGTGGGAGGGGAGGGGAAAGAGGAGTGAGGGGAAGGGAAGTAGGGGTGAGCAGGGGTGCGAAAGAGAAGATAGACAGAGGAGGGAAAGGGAAGGGGAGGAGAGGGAAAAGAGGAAAGGGAGGGATGAAAAAGACAGGGAGGCGGAGTGGGAAGGCGAGGGGAAGGCGAGGGAAAGGGAGGGGAAAGATGGGAGAGGAAGACAGATGGGCAGAGGAGGGACTGGGGAAGCGGGGGGAGGGGGGAAAGGGGGGGAAGAGAAAGAGGGGGGAAGGAAAAGGTGGGAAGGTGGAGTGGGAGGGGGAGAGGGACGAGCAATGAGGGAGAGAAGGGGAGAGGAAGAAAAGATGGATAGGGAAGGAAGAGGATAAGGGATGGAGGAGGAGGGAAAGGAGGGAGGAGCGGACAGAGTATGAGAAGAGATAGGAGCAGAAGAGAGGGAAGAAGTGAAAGGAAGTATGAGGTGAGGGAGGAGGAGGAGGAAGAAAGGGAAGGGAATACAAAGAAGAAAAGAGGGAGAGGATGGGAGGAAAGAAGACATGAAACGGGAGTGACCAAGGGAGAAAAAGTAGAGAAGAAGACGAGTGAAAAAATGTAGACGATTAACTATGGAAGGGGGGGGGGGAGAGGGAGAGAGAGAGAGAGAGAGAAATGTGTGAACAGAGAAAGATGGCGGGGGGGGGGGAGTAGAAGGGGCCTTATGAAAACACCGTAACGCAGAGGAGGGTGTGACGGTATACCAAGCGAGGTGTTACAATGTGTTACTGGGGTGTTAGGGGTGTTACAATGTGTTACTGGGGTGTTAGGGGTGTTACAATGTGTTACTGGGGTGTTAGGGGTGTTACAATGTGTTACTGGGGTGTTAGGGGTGTTACAATGTGTTACTGGGGTGTTAGCGGTGTTACAATGTGTTACTGGGGTGTTAGGGGTGTTACAATGTGTTACTGGGGTGTTAGGGGTGTTACAATGTGTTACTGGGGTGTTAGGGGTGTTACAATGTGTTACTGGGGTGTTAGCGGTGTTACAATGTGTTACTGGGGTGTTAGGGATGTTACAATGTGTTACTGGGGTGTTAGGGATGTTACAATGTGTTACTGGGGTGTTAGGGATGTTACAATGTGTTACTGGGGTGTTATGGGTGTTACAGTGTGTTACTGAGGTGTTAGGGATGTTACAATGTGTTACTGGGGTGTTAGGGGTGTTACAATGTGTTACTGGGGTGTTAGGGGTGTTACAATGTGTTACTGGGGTGTTAGGGGTGTTACAATGTGTTACTGGGGTGTTAGCGGTGTTACAATGTGTTACTGGGGTGTTAGGGGTGTTACAATGTGTTACTGGGGTGTTAGGGGTGTTACAATGTGTTACTGGGGTGTTAGCGGTGTTACAATGTGTTACTGGGGTGTTAGGGGTATTACAAGTAGTGCCACGTAACAACAAAATACAGGCTGGTCCATATATAACCCTGCACTGACACTCCGCCGAGCTAGTCTCGTGTGCTGGGGGGACGGCTCGCCTGGTCTATCAGTATCTACCCTGGATTTAGTCTACTCCAAATGCCTCACCCACGCCCACACCAGCAGACTGAGCCGTCCCGCAGCACACACGTGTCTGGCAGGTGAGTTTGCAGAAGAGCGGTATTTACGGCCATGCTATATTAAGCCTAAGCAATATAAATCCAGGCTTTTGACTTGGTGTGCAATACCTGCGGCCCACCTGATACTCCCCCTTGTATACCTCCTCCCTTACTCTCTTCCTCCTCCTCCTACAACTTTACTTGGTGTACAACACCCGCGGCACACCTGCTACTCCTCCTTGTATACCTCCTCCCTTACTCTCTTCCTCCTCCTTGTATACCTCCTTCCTTACTCTCTTCCTCCTCCTTGTATACCTCCTTCCTTACTCTCTTCCTCCTCCTTGTATACCTCCTTCCTTACTCTCTTCCTCCTCCTTGTATACCTCCTTCCTTACTATCTTCCTCCTCCTTGTATACCTCCTTCCTTACTCTCTTCCTCCTCCTTGTATACCTCCTCCCTTACTCTCTTCCTCCTCCTTGTATACCTCCTTCCTTACTCTCTTCCTCCTCCTTGTATACCTCCTCCCTTACTATCTTCCTCCTCCTTGTATACCTCCTTCCTTACTCTCTTCCTCCTCCTTGTATACCTCCTTCCTTACTCTCTTCCTCCTCCTTGTATACCTCCTTCCTTACTCTCTTCCTCCTCCTTGTATACCTCCTCCCTTCCTATCTTCCTCCTCCTTGTATACCTCCTTCCTTACTCTCTTCCTCCCCCTTGTATACTTGCTCCCTTACTCTCTTCCTCCCCCTTGTATACTTCCTCCCTTACTCTCTTCCTCCTCCAACTTTACTTGGTGTGCAATACCCGTGGCACACCTAACACTTCTCCCTGAATACCTCTTCCCTTAATTTCTTCTTCTTCCTCCTCCTCCTCGCCCTCCATTTTTTTTTATCCTTATGTTTATTCTTCCTCCTCATCCTCCTCCTCCTCCTCTCCTCCTTCATCTTTTTCTTTATCCTCATGTTTCATCTTCTCCTCCTCCTCCTCCTCATCATCATCATCATCATCATATTCATCTCTTCACTCCTCCAGCTTCTGTTATTTTATAATAATAGATATGATGGTCGTGATGATTTTATGCCCTCGAAAAAAAGAAAAACCAGCCTTCTTTATCTCTTCACTCTAACCTGGCCTAAAATTGCCATCTCTCCATCTTGAATGCAGGATTGTAACAATAAATTAACGCTAGAATACGGTACAAGTCACGAATAAGTGACGTACAAAGGATGTAGGGTCGCAGTACTGTCTTTTTTTGTCACTGAGCTACTTGGAGTAAGCTGCAAAAGGACGAAAATCTGTGCCAAGTTAGAGTAAAAAGAACATTAACCTCTGTGTTTTAAAGAGTAATCAACTTGCAAAATTTGAACACTGGAATCTCTCTCTCTCTCTCTCTCTCTAACTTTCTCTCTGTACGTTTAGCCTACATCCCTCCTAAATCCTCTCATGCAGCCCTATTCAGTCCCCCCTCACACACACACACACACACACACACACACACACACACACACACAAACACACACGATCAAAATTCCAACCCTGATGCAAATGTAGGGGTTATTTGTCCACCTAATATATTATTCAGTTGTCAGTGGAAATCCGATAGAAGGAGGAGAGGGAAGGAGATGGGTGTTGGCTTGGTGTTACATTGTGTTACTGGTGGTGGGGTGTTAGGGTGTTGGCTTGGTGTTACATTGTGTTACTGGTGGTGGGGTGTTAGGGTGTTGGCTTGGTGTTACATTGTGTTACTGGTGGTGGGGTGTTAGGGTGTTGGCTTGGTGTTACATTGTGTTACTGGTGGTGGGGTGTTAGGGTGTTGGCTTGGTGTTACATTGTGTTACTGGTGGTGGGGTGTTAGGGTGTTGGCTTGGTGTTACATTGTGTTACTGGTGGTGGGGTGTTAGGGTGTTGGCTTGGTGTTACAGTATGTTACAGGAGGTGGGGTATTAGGGTGTTGGCTTGGTGTTACAGTGTGTTACAGGAGGTGGGGTATTAGGGTGTTGGCTTGGTATTACAGTGTGTTACAGGAGACGGGGTATTAAGGTGTTGGTTTGGTGTTACAGTGTGTTACAGGAGGTGGAGAATAAATTTTGAACGAAAGAGAGAGAGAGAGAGAGAGAGAGAGAGAGGGAGGGGGTAATCTAGGACTCCTGTTAACGACAAACTCACCTCGTTCGGGCCCCATATATTACACAGCCGAATTCTTACCCTTAACCTGATTGCCTGCCAGTACACACACACATACACATTCTCCTTCCTCCCCCCCCCCCTCTCTCTCTGGCTTCCTTCCAATATCCAGCATCCTTCCTACTCTTCATCATATTCCTTTTATCTTCCTCCTCCTCCTCCTCCTTCACTACATATTCCTTTGCCATCCTCCTCTCCTTCCTTCTACTTCTTCCTTGTCCCTTTTCTTCTTTATACCTTCTTCAGTTCCCTTCCTCCTCTTCCTCTTGTTTAGTCCTGGTCTTCGTCCTCTTCTCCTTCATTCATTCTAGTAGTATTTCTTCCCCTATTCTTTCTGTTTATTTCCCGTCATCCTCCTCCTTATTCTTTTAAACATTTTCCTGCTCCTCCTCCTCCTCCTTTTCATCGTCTTTATCTTCCTCTTTTTTCTCGTTCATTTTTTTTAATTCCTCCAACTTCTTCTTCATCTCCTCCTCCGCCACCACCTCCTCCTCCTCCTCCTCCTCATCATCATCATCATCATCACCATCATCATCATCAATCATCATCATCATCATCATCATCATTATTGTTCTCCTCTTCTTCTTTCTCATCGTCGTCGCCTTCCTCTTCTTCCTCCTTCATATTTTTTGTTCCTCCTCCTCCTCAGCCAGGCCTTCAGTCACACTGGGGCCATTCCTACCTAACTTTTGCTTCTTGTATGACCAAGACTGAGGAGGAGGAGGAGGAGGAAATAGCAATGGTAAAAATGGCAACATAAGAAGAAAGGGAAAAACGAACAGTGAGTGATGATGATGAAAATGATGATGATGATGACGATAACCAACTGTCTATCACATGGAAACCATTCCGGGCCCCATCCGGCTAAAGCGCCTTAACCCACTAGACCACTAGACATCATTATGGTTATATGGTTACCACCCAACGTAGTGAATGGCTGTCTGGGTTACAGGAAACAGTTTGGCTAGCCACTCAAGGTGCAGTCACTTAAAGGTACCAATACATTGAGTGAATGGATGGTGAGCGACCCCACCAACCTATAATGATAAACAATAATAATATAGTAAACTATAAAATTATACATCCAAAACATGTAACAAAACAGGAAAAAACGATAAAACAAAAAACTGCATATCAACACTCACCAGACACAGGCGAGGATCAGTCTCGTACCTGAAGGAAGAAACAAGAAGGTTTTATACACCGGCATATATCTAAATATAATTATTTTTTATTTACTTTACAATGTATGGAACAGTCCGTTGGCTGAGATCAAATAGTCCTCCTCCTCCTACTCACCACATGCAACAGAGTGTAACATCACCATATTTTGTTTGGGCAATGGGTTGAGTCACTATGTACTGTTAGCCACGTGATGACACAAAAAACATCCTTTACTTACATACAAAAACGCACATACAGTATACTGAGTCAGTAAAAACGTATCGGTAGGTGAAGTACTTTTTTTTCCCCCCGTAAAATTCGTCCTATTTTGCTGCTGCTGCCCACTGAGTGCAGTAACATGGCCTGTATATGACTAACAGAGTGGGAATAACAGAAATCCATTACAAAGGCAGTCACCAGCCTGACTGTCACAACTGCCAGCCAGACTCTTGCTCATTACGTGTGTCAGTCAGTGTGGGGTGTGGCCACATGTGCAGCCAGGCAACATGCAATCCAACACCTCATACTGAACACCAAATATATCGCTGAAGTCTCACGTGATGCTTGTGTTGCTGTCCTTAGTTGTGTGACAGATGCAGCAATCGTGTGTGTGTGTCACCTGACCTCCAGCTGTGACATGGACCCAAACAGCACAGTGTCAGTCGTGTGTGTGTCACCTGACCTCCAGCTGTGCCATGGACCCAAACAGCACAGTGTCAGTCGTGTGTGTGTCACCTGACCTCCAGCTGTGACATGGACCCAAACAGCACAGTGTCAGTCGTGTGTGTGTCACCTGACCTCCAGCTGTGACATGGACCCAAACAGCACAGTGTCAGTCGTGTGTGTGTCACCTGACCTCCAGCTGTGACATGGACCCAAACAGCACAGTGTCAGTCGTGTGTGTGTCACCTGACCTCCAGCTGTGACATGGACCCAAACAGCACAGTGTCAGTCGTGTGTGTGTCACCTGACCTCCAGCTGTGACATGGACCCAAACAGCACAGTGTCAGTCGTGTGTGTGTCACCTGACCTCCAGCTGTGACATGGACCCAAACAGCACAGTGTCAGTCGTGTGTGTCACCTGACCTCCAGCTGTGCCATGGACCCAAACAGCACAGTGTCAGTCGTGTGTGTCACCTGACCTCCAGCTGTGGCATGGACCCAAACAGCACAGTGTCAGTCGTTAAATTAACCAGTTGGGTTAGGCCTCTGGACCAGCCTATAGTTCTTTCACCTTAACTTGATCAAGATTTTTTTTTTTCCTTTTTTCAACTTACTTCACTTAGCAATGAAAAAATAATACTGAGTTCTACATACTTTCCACAGCACTTCTTTGTGACTAGCATCGTATTCTAGTGCTAACCCATTCTTACATCCCGACACTTACGATGGCAAGACGGCAATTTTAGGCCAAGTTAGAATAAAAAGAGTATAGCAATTAGGTGAAGACAAGCGATTCCACGAGTACAATTATGCTGAATTATCCCACCTTCCAGCACCAACAAGGCATGTGAGGGTCAAGGCAGGGCAAATTTAGCTTAGTGGTAGTGCTTGTGTAATTGACGGATCCATTTCCAGTGGCACATGACCTAAGCTTCCCCACAGACACAAGACAACCACGAGTGTCACTTCCACCAAGAGCATATCAGCAACTGGCCTTATTTATTGACATTATCTCACAAGCAACAATTCGTGACTAGAAGGAATTGCAGTGTTTACTTTGACGTTGTGAGTCCAGGATTATACCAAAGATTTTCAGTATAAGAAATAAATAATATATGAACTCAACTTTATAAACTATATTTAAAAGAGTACATGGATATATAGCTACAGTTAAACAGACAAATGTATATTATCTTTAACAAAGGTAGACAGATGGACAGATGGGTATACTCGTAATATTGGACAGACATAAGGATATGAGACCCAGTTAAACACATTTCATTATTTTCATTAACAGACGTAAAAATTAATTATTAATTATCCTACATAAACTGCCTCTACCTCATCACACACACACACACACACACACACACACACACACACACACACTATTCAGTAACCTTTTATACTACATAAAAAAATCACATGTAAAAAATATAACAAGTAAAACAGTAAAAACTCTATAAAGTATAACAAATTCTCAGTAATAAATTGAATAACATACCTCTATAATAAATAACAATAACAAAACTATAACAAAAACAATATAATACATCAGCGCACACACCAAAGTATTTGTATATCTCGTACGTAATAAAAAATGACGTACAAAGAAGGATGTGGAATAATTATACAAATATTCCTATCTCTACATCAAAAAGAAAACTGCTACACAATTATTAACTCACTTTACCTACTTATGTATGAATCTATCTGTATATCCTCTCTCTCTCTCTCTCTCTCCCTCTCTCTCTCTCTCTCTCTCTCTGCATAATCTTCACGCATGCCTTCACATTATCACGCTTTCCTCTTCCTTCCTCATTTCCTCCCTTCCACATTCCTCTTCGTAACTATCATTTTCTCACTCGTTTTCATTTCTCTCTTGTTTCTTCTGTTAATCAGTGTCTTTACCTCTTGTTTTATGCTTTTTACGTAGTTTTTCTTCTGTATTTTTATACCATATTACAAGCAACTCTCTCTTTCTCTCTCTTTCCATGTCGTTTGTGCGGTGATGCCTTACTCTCAGTCTGACACACGACCCGGCCTGGCCCAGTGGCATGGTACGGTCTTTTGGGGTCTTGAGAGGGCTGGTGAGGGCTGGAGGTGGGCTGGGTAGAGCTGGTGTGGGCTGATGGGGGCTGGTGGGGTCTTGAAAGAGTCTGATTGGGCTGGGGCAGATATAAGAGGGCTGGTGGGGTCTTATATGGGTTTAGTTGGATTGAGAAGGGCTGAGACAGGTGTAAAGAGGGCTGGTGAGGTCTTGAAAGGACTTGGTAAGGCCTGCTTGGGTCTTGGGATGGTTAGCGAGGACTGTGAAGATGGAGGTGAATGTAAGATGTGTTGGGAGGACTTGCTAAGGCTTAGGAAAGGGAAGAAAGGGTCTACTAAAGGGCTATTGTGGACTGAGAAGGGCTGAGGGATGATTTACTAAGGCCAAATGAAAGCAGGCCTAGTCGAGGATACAGAGGGCTAAGCAGGAATGTAAGAGGACTTGAAGAGGGTGTGGCCAGAGGTAATGAGGAATAAACAGCACAAAAAAAATAAGGGTTGTTTACATCTTGAGAGGACTAGGAAGGGCTGGCAGGGCTGAGGAAGGTTAAGGATTGCAGAGCAGGATTACGGAAGAATTTTGGAAGGTTAGGGAAGGATGGAGGGATGTGGAGGGGACTGGAGATGGATGGGGAGGACTGGAGATGGTTAGGGAGGGATGGGAGGGGGTTTGGGGGGCTAAGAAAGAAAGCTGCTGGGGTTTTGATGGGGTTGTTAGAGAGTTATTGGGGGTTTGGGTAAGAGGGGGGGTTGTTATGAGTCGGTGAGAGGTACGGAGGAGTGGGGGAGGGGTGATGGTGGTGGTGGTGGTGGAGGGGGAGATGAGAAATGGGTTTGCTCTTAAGGGACATATACTGAACTGAAACATGATATTGGTGTGTGTGTGTGTGTGTGTGTGTGTGTGTGTGTGTGTGTGTGTGTGTGTGTGTGTGTGTGTGTGTGTGTGTGTGTGTGTGTGTGTGTGTGTGTGTGTGTGTGTGTGTGTGTGTGTGTGTGTGTGTGTGTGTGTGTGTGCTGGACAGGGCCGTAAGGGAGGATTTAGGAGGTATAAAGGCTAAACTTGAGAGAGAGAGAGAGAGAGAGAGAGGAAAAGATTTAAGGCCGAAGGGGTCCAGAGATTTACTATGGGTCATTTTTTGTAAACGTTTGCTTCTGGGCATAGGCTTAAATTCCGTTCCCTGAGGTCCAGCAGTCCTCTTACGTACTATACACCTCCACATGTCACCACTTCACGCTAACACCCACCGTCCATACTGAATACATGCTAGGGCTGTCTCATACAGGACTGGAGTACTGGTATTAGCGGGGGTGTTTTTACGACATGTCGGCGGGTGTTATGGTAGATCAGTAAAGTGTTAAAGAAATTCAAATCCTTACACTCTTCCCTGTCCCCCCCCCCTCCCCAGGCCGATATGAGTGTTTTCTCGTCGGTTAAGGAAGCTCCCTAACACATTTTCCTAAGCTGTTTATTTTGCGTATTACACATCACTGTCCTGCGTGTTACATAAAACATTCTAATATCGCCATTCTCTGCATAGATATTGTGCGAGAGGGAATTAATCAGTCATATCTAAAAATAAATCTCTAAGGAAGAGGTGCTAGGGAGCCTCCTGTACAGGCGAGAATACGTGCCACGGACTGGCTAAGGGCTGGACAGGGCTGCAGACAACTTCCTAAGGAATAGAAAAAGCTCGCTAAGGAGGACAGAGGATTTGCTAAGGGATAGTGAAGGATGGTAAGTATGAAAGGGTTGTAAACAAGGAGGGATTACAAAGTGAAGGTGTGGTGGTAATAGATAGAAAGACGGATAGACAGACAGATACGGTAAATGGACAGATAGATAGATACGGTAGATAGATAGACGGAGAGATACAGACAGACAGGTGAAAGGATAGAATTTATTTGGCAGATAGACAGATAGATACAGATAGATTTGAATAAACACACAGATAGAGAGAGAGATAGAGAGATAGGTAGATGGACAAATAGACTGAAAGATAGAGGCATGGCTGGGAGAGGGAGGGAAGGATGAAGGTTAAGGTACAGGGGACAGATAGATGGACAGATAGACAGATAGACATAAACAGACTGACTAAGACAGATAGATAGCATGGCTAGGGGAGGGAGGAAGGGAGGAAGGTGAAGGTGTGAGAAAGATATAGAGAGATAGATGGATAGAAAGATATAGGTAAACAGACAGACAAGCAGACACAGACTGATAGACAGAGAGAGAGACAGACAGACATATACTGATAGGTGGATGGATTAATGGATGGATTGATGGATGGATGGGTGGATATAGACAGATACAGATAAAGCAGACAGAGAGTGAGTGACTAAGGCAGACAGATGGATGGAATGACGAGGGAGGAAGTGAAAGAGGACGGTGGAGGTGGAGGAGGTAGACAGAGGCATCCATCGATTTACTGATACAGATATATACATTGATAAATAGGTAGATAAACAGACAGATAACGAGGGAGGAAGCATTACCTGATGGACAGAAGAACAGATGTACAGTATGGGCAGATAGAGATATGGATGGGTGGATGGAGGGTTGGATGGAAGGATGGATGGGGAGATGGAAGAAACCTGGATGAATGGTGGAAAAGAAGGAAAGAAAGAAGGCTGAGAGGATGGATGGAAGGAAGGAGAGACAGGTAAATATAGTTAAGGAAAGAACACATGCAAAACTTGGGTAATCGGAAAAAAATGAAGATTAATGAAGAAGAGGAAAAGCAAGAAGACGAAGGAACAAAGGAAAGGAAAGCAAGAAAGAAAAGAAGGAAAGAAAAACAGGAAAGGAAGGAAGGAAGGAAATAAATACCAGAGGAAAGGAAAGAACGAAGAAAACAATGAAAAAACAAGAAAGATGTGTTTCCCTGAACGAATAAAAACTACAGAGAAAAGGCGGAAGGAATGATGAGGAAGGAAGGAAGGATGAGAAGGATGGAAGGAGGGGAAGGATGGAAGGAAGGAGGGGAAGGACGGAAGGAAGGGAAAGAAGGAATGAAAGGAGAAAGAAAGCAAGTACAGAAAAAAGAACAGGTAGAAAAGGCAGACGGGCAGACAGATAAACAGACAGATGAAGCAGTAAATAAAAAACGGCATAGACGGGAGGAAGAATGAAGGAAAGATAGGACGTTACAAAAATGGAAAGCTGAAAAGTTTTGCCATCATGGTCTTTAAGCAGAATCATAAACTCAGGGAGCTGTATGACGGATGGATGGATGGATCGATCGACGGAGAGATAGGATAGATGGATGGACAGATGCATGGATGGATGGAGAGAAAATAGGACTGATGGATGGCTGAATGGATGGCTCGATGGATGGATGGACGGGTGGATGGATGGATGGATGGATGGATGAGACAGGATGCTCGACTGATGGATGGATGGATGATGGATGGATGGATGGATCGAGAGAGGGAGGCAGGAAGGGTGGGAGGGATGAATGGATGGATGGGTAGAAGGATGGATGACTGAATGGTTGGCTCGATCGATGGATGATTGGATGGATGAATGAATGGATGGATGGATGACTGGATGGATGATTGGAAGGATGGATGCCTGGATGAATGAATGAATATATGGCTCGCTCTATGGATGATTGGATGGATGAATGAATGGATGAGTGGCCCGATCGACGGATGTATGTATGGATGTATGGATGGATGGATGGGTAGATTAGACTTAAACAGATAGACACCCAAATCAAATTACAGACATATACTGTACATTCAGATATAAATGGATGACGAAAACATAGATATGAGTTGAAAAAGGATGAATGGATAACCGAAGCAGATGGAAGTAGTGGATGAATGGATGGATGGATGGGCAAAAAAAAAAAAAAAAAGGTAAAATCTAGAAGACAGATAAAATAGGCTGATGGACTGTCAGCTAGACTGATAGATGGATTGATGGGGGACAGGTGGAAACTAGAAGAGAAGTGCATAGATACAGATATAGATAGACACACACAGACAGACAGATAATGACTGATTAGACAGACAGATTGAGAGAGAAATACAGTGACTGACTGATTGATTGACTGAAAATGACTGACTGATAGATAATTAAATGTACTGATGGATGGATGGTTAAGCGAGTGGATGGATGGAACAAAGAGAAAGACAGGTAAACAGATAGATGGAGAGATAAAACTAGAAAACATTGAGAGAGCGTACACCCCCAACAACACCACTGTCACCAAAACTTTAAAGATCAGGCTGTAGTTTTCAGGCTGTACCACGACAGAAACCATGACAGCATCAGATTTTTTTTTTTTTTAAGGAAAAAAAAAACCTTAATTTTTTAGACATTTTAAAAACTCGCAGAACTGCTGAATATCGCAAAAAAAAAAAAAAAAAAAAAAAAAAATCCTGAATCCGCCAGTGGATCAGGATCCGCCTCAAAATCTACGGTAATCAACTTGGCCAATGGGCTTCCCCTCCAGAAAATTTCATCGAAATTCGACTGTAACTTTTTGAGATTTTTTGAAGACAGACAGACACGGGTAATCAACCTTCGCCCATCTTCGCTGGCGGAGGTAAATATAGATGGAGACATAAATAGATAACAGAACAGATGAATATTAATCAGTCGAATAATTACATATCTTGAGCGATAAGTAACCAATCAGATAACACACACCCATGACCGAACTGCAAGGGAAAAAATGAACACAAAACACTAAAAATATGTGGAGAAAATTCCAGCGAAGATTTATGTGAAATGTAAAAACATTCCACTGATAAAATGGAATTAAAAGAGAGAGAGAGAGAGAGAGAGAGGGGGGGGGGAGATAGACATACAAACAGACAGACGCAAAAAAAGTGGAGGGGAAATAAATGGAAATGAAAACTGGAGTAAACAGATAAAGAACACCTACTGGTACTGGTCTCTCTCTCTCTCTCTCTCTCTCTCTCTCTCTCTCTCTCTCTCTCACACACACACACACACACACACACACACACACACACACACACGTGTCAGTGATTCTGCCCACAATGGATGCCTTGGAACCTGATATTGAATACAGAAAATGCAGAGGCTTTTTGAAAGGAGGAGGAGGAGGAGGAGGAGGAGGAAGAAGATGGTGATGATGGGTGATAAGACATTGTGGAGGATGAGGATGAGAAGACGATGAGGATGACGACGACGAAAACGAAGAAGGCGACAAAGACGAAGAAGAGCAAGAAGAATTTATAAAATATTATATCCATAAACAAAACGAGAGAGAGAGAGAGAGAGAGAGAGAGAGAGAGAGAGAGAGAGAGAGAGAGAGGTTAATTGATTCCTCTTTCATGAAGTCTTAATCTCTACTTTCATTCATCCCATCCTTCAGTCTTTACTTCCTTTCTTAATTTTTCCTTCATTCCTTTCTTCATCTCTCTGTTCATTTTCATTTCCTTTCACAGGTACTTCCTTTCATTCTTTTCCACCTTTTTGTCTTTCTCCTTTTTCCCTGCATCGTTGCTTCCTTACTTTTTTTTTTTTTTCATTTGTCCTTTCCTTTATTCCTTTCTCTTTGTCTTTTTCGTCCTCCTACTTAATTAATATCTATTTGTCTGTCTATGTATCTTCCTATCCATCTATTTACCTTAATCTCTATCTGTGTATGTATCTGTCAATCTATATCTATCAGTCTAGCCTATGTATATCTATTAGCTTTCACAACCATTTCTCTACCTACTTCCCTTGCTACCTGTCTGTCTATCGTCTGGGGTGTGTACAAGAATGGCTATCTTACTGTCTACCTAACTGCCCACCTTTGTATCAGTCTATCACAGGGCACTTCACTTACTAACTATAACTGTCCAGTCACACAAATTCTTCAGTCAAAATAGCCTCGATGTACAATGGATGTTAAAATTACAGAACCTTAGAACAAATGAAGTAAAAGAAAGAGGCATATGTAGATCGCGAGACCGATACGCAACCACCAGACCATCGTGGCTCTTCTGTCTATTTATTTCCTTACATAATTCTCATATCAACCTGTATTTCTTTTTTTCATTTACCTACTTACCACTTTATTTTACCCAACTACCTAACTACAAAAACATGCCATCACGTGTAATTGTTCCTTGACCTACCTATATACTTTATCAGCCTACACAGCTAGAAAAATAACGTCTCGCAAATTCCTGTCTTCACTTTCCTGCCCAACAAACTACCTACGGACAAGATGATAGCGGTAACATAATGTCTTGTAATTCTTCCTTTACTAACCTTATACAACACTCCTTCGTCACCTTGGTCCCTTCGTTGTCACCCTCACGCCCACTCCAAGCCACACAGCTCTTGATTCCACTCCTAATATTCCCGATCTTATCTTCACACGCGCAAAAACACAGAAAAAACACGGACACCCATCAGTCAGACTAGGGAAGAAAAGAATAGCCGGAAAGATGGTCACTCTCTCCAGGAAACAGCAAAACGTATCCTGATGAGTTTGCCATAATTATTTACTTCATTCAACAACGACTAAGGAACAATAGTGCCTCGCTTTTTCTGTCTCTCTACTCGCATAATTTAATCCTCATCATAATCTACCTTAATATTTTCTGGAGAAACTGAGGATTAATGAGTAAATACTGTGCTTGATAATTATTGACAGCATCTGGGCACACATTTCACGGCTTCTCTCCACGACTCCCCTCCCCCACAGCTCAGTAGTTAGATCTCTTAATTTAACCCTGGCTAATTACAGCCCTCAAATGACACCTCCATCATTAATTACGATGTATAATTACAGAGGTGATATGATATGCAGTATAGTTGTAACATTTAATAAACCATCTTTTCCCATGCGCATCCAGATTTCACGCATCTCCCCCACCCCCAAACCAGCCCCTCCCACCTCCCTCACCCTCCATCCCCCACAGACCCTCCCCCTTCCCTTCACTCTCCCTCTGCCACATCTGTGCAGCAACCCCTCTTATGAACCTGTGGATTTGACTGTCGATTTGTTTATAAACGGTATGATGGAATAATTAAACGCACAATTAAGCAACATTGTCAAGTGGCTGACTGTGTTTATAATTATATGATTAGATTTAGATTTTTCGTCTTCAAATTATATTCATCGCTATTCCCCCTTACCCTCCACCTTCACCTCGCTCTCCTACTCGACTCCTTCCTTCCTTCCACCTGACTACCACCACATTCTCCTTCACCATGTATTCTCTCTCTCTCTCTCTCTCTCTCTCTCCCGACAAATTAGATGACATGCTACATCCCCGGGAAATACCGTAGTCATTTGACAATAGAGTAACAGGAGAGAGAGAGAATGTTACATAGATACACAGACCATAAAGAGCCTACGGTCCCAAAGAGGTGGCCAGCCCATAACATAAATAGTAATTCTTAACCTGAGTCATAGGAGCATTGGAAAAGGGTACTTCAGCAAATAATAATAATAATAATAATATTTAGAAATAATAACACCAATAATAGTAATAATAATAAAAAATAATAACAATATGAAGATTAATAGTAGTAGTAGTGGTAGTAAAACGTAACCAGGATAAGTACCCACAGTGCTCCTGACTCACTCCATCTTAAGCCTATTAAATTCACTTCCCCCTCCACTTCCCTTCCCCTGATCCACTTCATTAAAATTTAGTCCACTAAAATCTCGCCTCCACCCCGCTCCACCTGACGCCCCTTC